>NC_035109.1:330731149-331034180 GCF_002204515.2 Aedes aegypti
CCATAAGATGGTCAAAGTGATCAAACATTCATATCACTAAATCCAATATGTTAGAATACTTAATTTTAATCAACAAGGAACATATGAATAATCTTTTTTTTTTTTTTCAATATGGAAAATTTTACAGATGTTCCGGGTTAGTTCCGGAACCATAAAATGGCCGTAATGATCAAACATTCAGCTTACAAAATACGAATTGTAAGAGTACTTCTTTCTAACAAACAAGAGACAAAGGAACTATCAGAAAATATTTTTTTTTTTAAGTTTTTCCATTTTTTCGGATGTTCCGGGTTAGTTCCGGAACCATAAAATGGCCGTAATGGGCAAACATTCAGATTATTAAATACGAATTGTAAGAGTACTTCTTTCTAACAAACAAGAGACAAAGGAACTATCAGAATATATTTTTTTAATATTTCCAATTTTACGGATGTTCCGGGTTCGCTCCGGAACCATAAAATGGCCATAACGGTCAATCATTCATTTCACTAAATCCCCCATGTAAGAATATTTTCATGTGCGGCTTCGCAGCAAAACGTAATCATGACAGTTTATTTTCAGTTCCATTAATTCTACTTGCTGTAAGGAACTCAGGATGGTTCCAGGGCTCTAGGTGGCCAGGGTGAAGTCTCCGGTCAATGGGACCGCCACCAATCGATTCAGCAGCCTTTTTCCGATCTAGAATGGCCAAAATCATTTCCTGGAACCGTTACCCAGCTGAGATATTGCATTTAGTCGCGTTTTGGAGCCCGATTTTCTCACTGTGCGTTGGGTTGCGCTTTGGAGTTGGCGGAGAAACAAAGAATTCATCAACCTGGTCTTCCCTCATAGAGTTGGTGCAGTCACGTAGCACCACCAGAGAACTAGCATCTGTTGGAAATCAAAAGAGAAAAAAAGTATTTTTTAATTACACCAGCTGACCCAGGAGTTCTGGCCACTATACGTTATACATAAGGTCAATAAGTATTAAGCTCTAAAAATTTCAGATTTTTGTTTTGAATTAATTACAGTTGATTGAAATTTAAAAAGCCTAAAGTGCTGCCTCCTTCATATGAACCACATTACTACCCTCTCTCGCATAACATTCCCATATTCTATGGGATTTCCTTTATAAACGGGACTGTTATGCGAGTATGGGCAGATTACTCGGCAACCCTTGGTCGGAAATTATGTACCAGTGCGTTGAGAGACTGCTTTATTGTATAATTCCGCTCCGTACTGCTGTTTAGTCGTCTTCATGTGATTATAAGATGAAGATGCATCGGATTCAAACCTCTATTTTTCAAGAGCACAAATCTAGAGAACTAAACAACCGTTCGTGCTGAAAATTTAATCGATTGGTCATCACCAGCAAATTACCAATCGATCAAGTTTTCAACACAAACGGTTGTTTGGTTATCTACATTTGTGCTCTTGAAAAATCGATCAATTTGGGTTCGATGCATCTTCACCTCAATTCCCGTCAGCTAGTAGTTTTGTTTTATCATCTTGTTGACCAAGAACCAAACAGTTTTCGAAAGCTCGATTGTAGCTTTCGTCAACAAAACCACTAGCCGCCGGGAATAGCTAATCTCTTACATTATTGCACTGGTAACAAAATGAGGACCCACCTGAATGGCGATGGACACAGAGATTGAATGACTCATCTATTTGTGCACCAAGCGTGGGGCCATTCGAACCCCGCAACTGACCAGGAAAACTCGCCTCGCAGTCGTCTATCATTGCTTCGTTTGCCTCCATCTGATGAGCTGAAACAAGCATGACATGTTTTAATGCATCTGTGTCTGATCTGTATCTGATCCGAACAGATAAAATTATTGTTTAAGATATGCTTACCTGGAATGAACGGCAAGATTTTTGAGCGAAACCTAAAACCTAATCACTGCCGAGATGCCGCTCCGAACTTTACGGCGCAGAAACGAAATCAAAACAAGAGTTTGACAGATGGCTGAGAGCAAAGGAGCCGAAAAATAGGTATGCTGATTTTATGTTGCCTTTGCATTCACACTTTGAATGTTCTTCAATTCGGTTTGCATGACGTCATTATTACGTTTGCGTTATAATGCAAGCGAATGAAGAGGAGAGAAATTCAACGTTACCATACCTTCCATCGAGGCTTCGGCAACGCAAAACAGGTTAGCCCTTTATAAATCTATTCGTTTTCTTTATTGCATATTGTCTGTCTCATTCGCAACAAAACGCGCCGCCAACTTTCGAACAGAGTAAAAAATCGTCGCCAGCAAACCAATCAAAGGAGGTGATTTGCCTTTGTGTTGGCAAGACTGGTGAAACGTCAAATGCCATAAAATAAATCGAAAGAGGTGATTTGCCATTGTGTTGGTAAGACTGGTGAAACGTCAAATTCACAGCGGTTGCTTGGCTGGCGACGATTTTGGCGACGGTTTCACCGGCGACGATTACAAATCGTCGCGTCCGATAGGGTGCAAAATTTACAATACTAACAGACTCCGTGTATGGATACGAAAAAGTGTTGCCAAATTTTTAATGTTGAATTCCAAAAATAATTTCAAACCCAATTAAATATTTTAGCAAAATTTGATGGAAAATAGCTATACAAATATATTTTTTAAGCTAAATCAATATCAAAATTTAAGTGCTATGATTTGAAACATATTTCTGTTACTGTTCTTGCCGTTGAATCAACTTTCTGACTTTAAAGAAAAGATTAGTTCGTTCAAAGACAGTAAGATTGACAACACTTTTGGTATGGAAGCAACGGTGCCAAAGTGATTCTTGTTCGATAAAATAAGGCAAAGTTTTTAACTATTTAATCGAATGGTTTCCCAATTATTTGTAGAAAAGCAAGTGTATGAAATGTGAGTAGTGATATTGTGATGTATTCTCGGCTAGTGATGATCACAAAAAGGTGATACAAAGCTGAGTTTTGCCGTGTTCTATGTTCCTCATGGTAAGTGAATGTAAAAATTTAAATGTGAAAAGATTAATTTCGGCACTCTGAAACTTGGACTTGATTGTGGAGTGGAAAATAATATTGTTCATTTGATTTTTTTTTTTGTAGAATTTGTATTTGATACACGGATTGTCTATGTGACATTCGATGCACAAATAGTTCATTGATGAGGAAAAAATATGTCAGTGTCTGTTGATTATGTTAAAACGAAGAAATTTTAGATTTTATTCATAGAGTGCCGGGAATCGGTCCAAGTGCCGAAGTAGTTCTTTACCCTATATATCAATATTTTGCCAATACTGTATGCAGTTGTTTCTTCATGTCTAATTATTACATAGATCACTTCTCTAGAGGTATCCATTTTTGGGGTTAGTTCAAAACAATATTATTTAAATAATTGAAAGGGCTATTTTCATAAGTTATGCGTGGTTAAATAAATTGCGTGCAAAAGTTCATAGGTCTTTTTCAAAAAGTATTATTGAGTCGAAATTATCGATACAACTATGAAAAACAATTATTCTACCATTCCGAAAACATGTGCAAAACTTACTTCAAATAAAGGATGATCAAGTTCTGTTACTGACAGATTTGGCATGGTCAACAAAATCTTTCAGATATTCCTTCAATTTTTTGAATTTTGAATTTTGAAAGAATTCAGTGACCTGGAAGTTATATGAATATCAATGGAGTAGTAGCTGCTTCGAATTCATGAAGAATCCAAGACGAAGATCCTAAAAACACTCTCAAGGTGTTCTTCGTGGTATCTTTAGACTAACCTTTTGATGTAATCTCGAGACAAAGTACTCAAGAAAGAAATTCGTTAAATGATTCATGGCAGAATCTCAAAAGAGTTATACAGTCGACTCTCCACATCTAGATGTTCTACATATCGATAGCTCTCCCTATGCCGATGATTTTTTCCGTCCCTTCATTCTGCATACATTTTCACTCTCCATGCGCTATCTCAATGTGACTTTCATTCCCGATTTTCTCTTTGTATATCTATATGCCCATTATTAAAGGTTACTAGGCTTGATTTAAGGGGTTCTAAACAATTCGCTAAGATAAAATGACGTCTGTTGGTTTTTGATTTTCCTGGTAACGGAGTGATTTTCAATCTAGTATTCATTAAAAATTTGTTTTATGTCTCGATCCCTCCCTATCTCGATGGTCCCTTCGATATCGAGATGCGGAGAGTCGATTGTATAAAGATATATCCCGATGATGTGTCAAGATTAGTATTGAATTAGTTTTAGAACATACTCTTGAAAAAAAATAGGCATTATAGCTGAAATAGTCTGTATAAGGGAATTCAAGAAAACCTTTTTTTAAGGTATATATTGAGAAATTTCCGGGAGAGTCATTCGCGGAATTCTTAGAATGATTCAAATTCTTAAAAAATTAATGGGGAGATTTATAGTTTTTTGCAAATAAACATCTGCTAAAGTTACTCAGATACTGAGGTTTTATCAACAGATAACGTAGATTTGAATAGTTCTTATTCACTGTATTTTTAAAGTGAGACATTTGTTAAAGCTGTTGAATTTGTTAGAACTTATTTCTAAATCAGAACAAATATTTAGTTACTTTTTGTAGGGGTAGGTATTTAAGATTGAGCAGCTAAAGTTTGGATTGGTGGAATCGGTTTTTTCACAAAATCGACATTATTCACTTTAGAATTTTGGTCACACGTGGTCTCATCAGTTATCATAATACCAACTATTTTGAAAATTATGTCAAATTTGATAAAAATTGGATACTTTGGATAAATTTACTAATTGCCAAAAACGGAAAATTTAAAATATGGCTAATGCAAATATTTATTTTCAATTATGTCCCACACCATCCAACTCCATCAAAAAATCGAAAATTATGAAAGGGAGTAAAAAATTCATTATATATTTGCCTCTTATAGGATATTTTAAGTTTGTAAGTCATCAAGCCCGGTAGCACGATGCTATTTAGTATGCCTTTCTTCCATAGAATTAAAAATAAAAGCTTGTTGAATCAGCTTTTTTGGTTTCAATATTTTAGTGTTTATTTATTTTTAACATGTTGTGGAAATCTGTAATGGGATTGATAAGCGGATACGTTTTATAACGGGACAGTTCAATTTAGTGGTTTTCCTTATCTTACTGATCAAATAGTGTGGTATTGTTAGTGCAGCTGAGAGATCAATGGATTAAAAAATGACATCAACTCAATTTTGACGAAAATGCATCGGACTGATTTGCGATTCACGGCCAAATTACTACACTTGTAAACCAGATAATTTGACAAACTTTGAAAATTCAACTCAAAACAGCATTTTATAGATATATTCATTTAAGGGGGGCGATTCTGAAATATGTTGGCCTCAAGAGGGCGAAAGTTTCCGAAATCGTTTTTCATACGAATATTCAAAAAATTCCAGAGAATTGTAACATGTTCATATCTTAATGAAACTTTCGCAATTTGCTTTTCACTACAATATCTTTCCGAGAAAAATATAAAGAAAATTAAAAACACGGTTCATTTTTGAGCTACACGGGGCAGAAATCTGTAGTGGGACTGATATGCGGTTACATCGTGCTAGGGAATGTGGGTTCGATTCCCGCCTCAGGCCGGTAAACTTTTCGTGAGGAATGTTTTCCGACTGTGCCACTGGGCGTTGCATGCTAGTCCGTTGTCTAGTGTGGTGCTTCCTTCAAAGGGCATAAATGCCCACTGGAAGCATTAACGTGTCAGTGTCTTTTTTTTTACATTTCATTATGGGACAATTTGACTTGCTGTTTTTTCCTAATTTTTCCGAACTAATCATATTATCTCATTGATGTAGCTGAAAGAGAATAGAAAGATATGTTGAAACCTGAACTCAACTCAATTTTGTCGAAAATGCAGATGGGACTAACTTGCGATTCACGGCAGTGCAGCTGTTCTGCAGTTATTACTGGATGTATTACTTCCAGAGATTGTATATATTGCAATTGTTCATTACACCACCTGAATTAAACGTGAACCATCATAAAATAAACAAAACAAAACCGATTTCAAGGCCAAATTGCATTTTTAAGTTGATCAAATTAAACTCGTAAGTCAAAGGAAAACAATTTCATCGAATTCATTTCGCAAGAGGACCAAAAGAGTGTTAAAACTTTTCACATTCCCACATTTTTTTCTTGCTCCTATCAAGTTGGGTTGAAATGAGAAAATTGAAAATTGGTCCCATGATTGACGAAGATGATGATGATGACGATGGTGGAAACCGGGTTTTCGCAGCTGGAGAAGCAATAAAACAGAAGGTTAGGCTGCTTACTTATAACCTTTTCCTCCCCGTGGCAAAGCTAGGAGGAAAGCTTTTGAGCCTTTCCGTTCTTATGCTGGCAGAAAGCATTCAAATCGACGGATTTGGACAAATGGCAAAAAATGGACGATTTCTATCGTTTTATAGGGTGATGCGTCAATGTAGCAACCTGCTTTTCGATAATTCAAATAAAGTAAAAAAAGATTTCCGGTGATTCAAATTAAAAACTACAATTATATCATTATATACTAAAAATCCTGAATTCGCTAACATATTCATTACTCTTCAGAGTGAAAATGGCACTTCACCCTACACCATTTACAACCTTATTTGTTGTTTCGTAAATGGCGATAAAAAGCGAGTGTGAAACAGTGGAAATAACCCGATGGCCGGTTTGTTAAATGGTTGTTTTACTTTCTGATAACATGACGGCGATGGCGGAAGCGAAAAAAAAACGCCGGGAAAAGTGCTGAGCACCTGGTTTTCATTTGTCTTTCTCTCAAACGAGGGAGTTTGAGTTTTCGAGTCACTCTGGACTCGGCAAAAGGTTACCGTGGAGAAATTCGAAATATACGAGTTTTTCGACGGCACAGCAGTTTTGGGTTGAGTTACGATTGTGGAAAATTTCCATCGTGGCTGAGGGAGGGGATTTAATGTTAAAACCTATTGATGCGGAATCTAAAAACGATTTGGATAGAAATAAACAATGAAATGATTTGATTGATATTTCTGAGATTACTTTGCATTCATCAGTTAAAATCACTCAGAGCTCGTGAAGCTCAACATCTGTCTACTTCATAGTTTCCCAAACTGTGGGTCGCGACCCCCTGGTGGGTCGTGAGCCCATCTCTGGTGGGTCGCGAAAAAATCATATGTATACAATATGAACTCGACTTTCAAACCTCTTGTGTTTAAGGTGATCTAAAGCTACCAAATTATTTTCATTTCGATTAGAAGTTTTCTTTTTCTTAGTAAAAGCACGATTCACTACTAGTAAGTCACTAGCTATAATCTTGTCTATTACATTTGAAATTTCATCCGATTGATTGTTATTTACCTGTATTTATTTTTATATCCTGTAAATAAATAATATATTAATCTGTCCACAGTACGGAAGGGAGACTTTCTGTCACTACGACAGCCAGAAAGAACACCGCTTGAGTTAGGTAGACATAACATTTATATGTTGAAAAAATTAAAATTCCGAAGTACTGTTCAATGAATTTCACTGCAACAGCTGATTTTTTTTTACTTTTATTGATTATCATACTTTTTTTTTTTTGCTAAAACGTTCAGGGCAGAAGATGAAAAGCATTGCGAATAGCTAACAGGTTGTGCTACTTTTTTCCGAATGTCGGTTCTCGGTATGTCGTTTTTCCGAACTCCAGTTCCCCGAACATCATTTTCGCCTGGTTATCTGATTTGTCCTCTTCTTTATTTTGGAAACTTATGTTTGAATAACTCAAGGAATTATTTTATTGCTTACTTACTTACTTACTGGTCTGAGAGAGAGGAGACAGCTGGCTTAGATTGCGAGCTCCCAAAAGTCAAGGAAATCTGTCACCAACTGTCACTGGGAAACCGGCACATTCGAAGGGTAGAACGTAAGAAAAACCGTCGAAATTCAGGTAAATTCAAATAAAATTTCTAACTGTTTTTCGATGATTTCACATTTTAAAAAGCTGAATACCTATATTTAGTTGTGGGTTGCCAAACTGCTACTGATTCTATGGGGCTCTGCACTGTTTTGATTTTGTATGGGATTTTGCCGTTTACTGGCCTTGTTGTTTACAAATTTTATGGAGGGGTGAAAGAGATAGCATGATTTTTGTGCAAAGCCCCATACATGTATATATTGTGCATTCAGATTAAATTTAGACTGAAGTTCATAAGAAATGAAATACCACCGACCAAAGGTCGCCGAAGTTCGGCGTCGGCATTCCACCCAAGTGCTACGCCGCCAAAGACAATCCTTATGCGTCGGCGAAGCACCAAATTAGAATGCCGACGCCGAACTTCACCGAAGTTTTGACTGCCGAACTTCTAATTGTCACCCGAATTGTCAATACTTTTTAATAACTAACAACAAGAAGTGAATATGATTTTGACCTGGGAGGGAGAAACCAACACAAAATTTCTCTAAGTCACAGTGAGCCGAGATTTTGCTGTCACGAACTGTCACTGTGAGCCCAGATCTTAAACAATATGCAAACATGATAAAAGCGCGTAATTAGCCAAAGCATTTTTTTTTTTCATTTCATCAAAAGTCGCAAAAATCGAATTAGAATCAATTCATGCTCATTCAAAGGTAACGTCACGAAAGTACCGTTTATTCTAATTGAATATAACGTATTGGAATGAGGCTCTTTTAACTGTTTTTACTAAAACTGAAAATTAAACGCATAGAAAACTGTGGCCCTTTTTCAATGTTTGTCCAGAAAGATCGAAGGTACACAACAAATGAAAATTATCAATTTTCGCCAAGCCTGCCTTGATTGTCGTTGGCAAACTGGAGTTATCTTGCAGCATGGGAAAAAAATGTTTCAAATTTCGTGTGTACTATCTGTGCCTCCCTCCCAGATTTTGACCAAAACAAGTTCATCTGACCGTTGTGCACAACTCAAGAATTAAAGAATGAAGTCAAAAAAGGCAAGGAAACATGCCAACTGTCAGTGAGCTGTCTCCTCTCTCTCAGTTACTGGTTAACCATCCTGTCACTGGAGACTATTATCACACTCTTTTGAACAGCATTACTATTCGGGAAAACTGGTCATTCAGGAAAAAGTAGCACAATCGAAAAAAAACATAGCGTATTAAAACATAAGTTGAATTTTGCTTTTTGTTCTGTAAAGTTTAAGTAGCTTCATTCTTACATTTTTTCATGAAATAAATGATCAATTGTCTTGTGATTCAAGTAGTCTTATTTTGTGTTCAGCTCATGAAATTTTGACTAATGTTTTGTCCGAAATTTCTCTTTTCGACTAGTTTTATATTTCGACAGAACAGTTCAAAAGCATTAATCAATATTTGAATGTTTTTAGTTTTGTTATCAACAAATCTAGGTTGATAGGATAAACATTGATACAATTTCGACCTTATTTCTCCTTTGTTGCAAACAGCGCAAACTCTTAATCTAAATCAGGGTTGTTAACGTTAATCAACGATTAACGCCGTTTCGTTAATTCGTTAACGTTAATTGTAACGATTAGCGAATTTTTCGTCATTTTTTCCGAGCCGTTGATTAATGTTAACGTTAACGATTACCGTTGATTTAACGTCAACGACTTGCGTTGTCTCTCGCGTTAATGACTTGGAAACGGAATCAGCATGGAAACGTTCTGTTTACCGATGTAAAGCTATGTGAACTGTGTGATCAACGATTTGGTTAGCGATATTCGTTGACGTTGATTCAACGCATTACGTTGACTTTGACGCTAACAGCCAAGAAAATCATCGCAACGGCGTTGACGTTGATCCGCGACCAAATCAACGTTAACGGCGTTAATCGTTGATTAATGTTAACAACCCTGATCTAAATCGACTTGGTGCATACCCTATACTAAAAACAAACGAAAAATTTCAAATGTTTGAGTTAAAAAATAGTTTCTACGCATTTTCCCATGGTGGGTCGCGAAGAAAACGCTGACCGGCAAGGTGGGTCGCGAGCTCGAAAAGTTTGGGAACCTATGGTCTACTTATCAAAGCATGTTTTCTCCACGGTTGCAGTTCATATCAGTTTTCTCTACATTTGTTGTAGCTCATTCAAGCTCCAGTGAAACCTACCAGAACGATTCATGCTGCGATCAAATGCCTTAACGTCTGGGAAAAAACTTTTCTCTCCCACCTTATTCAGCTTATATATCTTCATGATATCATCAAAAAACTTCTTACCAAAATAGTATACTCAAGTATTCACCATCTGCTCTTCGTACTTCTCTCCCTTTTTATCTTGCAGCGATGAAAGCCGCCATCCTGATCCAGCGCTGGTACAGGCGGTTTCTGGCGCGAATCGAAATCCGCCGCCGGTACACGTGGACAATCTTCCAGAGCATCGAGTATGCCGGCGAGCAGGATCAAGTTCGGGTGAGTTGGTGATGCACAAGAGGAAATGGGCAATGTCTCTGTTAATAGTTTTATACTAATCAAGCTACTAAGAGAAAAAAAAGCCAGTTCGCGAGAGCCGAAACCCCATCTTGTATCGATGTTTTTCGATCGGGCTATAATTTTCAGGGTTTGTTCTCTCATGTAAAAAAGATGTTTTAGGCAGCATCCATTTATTACGTTACGTTGAAATTGGAATTTTTTACCCCCTCCCCTCCTCCATAATGCTTTTTAAATGAAAAATTTTAAATTTCTGTAGGAGCCGTAACGCTTGAGTGTACTCCCCCTCCAACTAGAGCGTTACGTTATTTGTGGATGCCGCCTTTAAAAATTTTCAGATTTTTGTTTTAGGGTGAAGTGGGACACAATAACCCTTAATTTCATGACACAAAACATGTAATATCACTAAAACTGCTAGAACTATAGTAAAAATGTACGGATTAAGTTAAAATTTGGTTTGATTACTCTATGACATATGGTCGGGGTTCTGCTAAACTGCACCAAGTGCCAAAACCATTATTTTTAGATTTTTAACTTTAAAGTCCACTGCGAGATGATCGCGAATGACTCTTTCCAAAATTTTACCGCTCACAAATGACCAACAGGGTCCAATAAGTAAATCAAAATAGAATATTCAAGAAAATCATCATATATTTTCCATGTAATTAGATTTGATTTCGAATTAAGGGGCACTCAGTTCACTCTGGCTGAACAAAAATTGAAGAAAATGGTTTTCAGTGCGGTTTGATTGAACGTGTTTCGTGATTTCCAGCAGTTCAACAAGTTCATGATTCCATATGTGAAGTGGATACCAAAAATGGCACGAAATGCATCATTCCCGATGTACATGTAACTGATTGTGCTCTATTGTTTTAAAAAAGTCACAAAATCTGAAAGTTGATTGATTTTTTATGACTGTCTGTTAGGGACAACGTAAAAAATATTAATCGGGAATCGAACTTGTGTCCTTCGAGTGGTGATTTGGCGTGCTACCTCTCGGGCATTTCGAGCTGTTGAACTGAAAGCGAAAAACTCAAAGCAACCTATGCCCACTCTCATCAAAGAGGCTTGATGGCGAAAACGTCATTTTCTGAACAGCTTAAGTGCACCAAGTGTTATTTTCATTACGGCTCCTGCATGGCTCCATCAACATATTGTATAAAAAGCGAAAGCGAGAGTTTAGCGCATGTTAATATCATTTCTTCATAATAAATCACGATGTTTATATGAATGGTACTCGGTGCGGTGTGGCTGAACAAAATTTCAATAAAAGTAGATCAGCACTACTGAAAAATTAATTTAGTTTTCATAGCCGTTTGCTAACATTGCATGATAAAATCCGTTGGTGTTGTTCCTGTAAGTTGTCCGGGATGGTCATTTTGCAATTTTTTAGGAAGAATTTGTAAAAGTGCGGTTTTAAATCAGAATATTAAATCACCTTCAATTAGAAGCTAAGGTTTATGATTCGCTCTGGTTGGATAGGATTTAAGTGTTACATATCCTGCAAGAGAAAAAAAAATGAACTAACACATCAAAAGACTGTATAAATTATTTGATATTTTTTATGTGGAAAGGTTATCATAATCTGAATCCTCTAGTGAAAATAACTCATTTTTGAACAATTTGGCGCTTGGTGCGGTTTTGCAGAACCCCGACCATATAAACTTCCAACTGCGCGTGGTATTTTGATTCAAAAAAGTTTAAAATCGAAAAAAAAAAGTTTTCCATGAAAAATTTAGATTTCCAAATCGACTTTTTTCTTACTTACCGAATTAGGTAAAAAAAAAGCAGAGTTGCTCGCTGTCACTATCAATGCTTAAAATTTGCTGATTTTACAGGCCGACTGCGATACAATTCGGATCATTCTATATCATATCAACATCATGCTGCCTACTCCATCATCAGTGAATTGATGGCGATAGACTAAGGATATCACTGATAGGTTAATTTTGGCCTTAAATTAAGCAAATAAAATGGCAATTTATCAATACGATGTTTTTCACAGTGCTGCAGGTAGATTTAAACTATGTGTTGGTCACTAAAAAACATTAATAGCATGGATAATTACCACGTGATCACTCATTCTGCAGTGATTACGATTTAGAGTGCGTTGTTGGTTGTCAAATCAAAGTGATATTGATAGTTCGCAAGTTATATTGATAGTTTTAGAGCATCATCCAGCAGCTGATATGATTGATATTAAGCAACTCTGAAAAAAATACGGAGTTGGTGGTCTAATGGATACCGCTTCTGCTACATAAGCAGAAGGTCATGGGTTCAATCCCAGGCCCATCTTTCTCCTCGTAGTTTGCAGTTACATCTTTCACTTGTGTCTATCTTCCAATCATAATCTATCACAGCTGATCTATTGCAGTTCATAGCATTTGCTAGAACAATAGACGGACAGAAACAACTGTTTCCCTACACTTCCATTCTTCCATCATTATAGCACGCCTTTCCTTACGCCTGATGTATAGACAGTCTGCTAACCAAACAGCAAGTCTATCTGCCATTAAACTATACCAGCCCTACACCTTCCCCACTTCCCCTCATTGATCAGCATTCTGACGTGGCAGGCTTTATTGTTGCCTAAAAATATATGATCACATGCACTCATATATACACTGAGGGTATCTGCACATAACATATGTGGAACTCAGAAGTGAAAGCGAGTTGAAAAGTTGTACCCACTTCCAGCTGCTGGCAAGTGGTATATCTAGTATAGAAGACATCGAACTGTCATCACCAATAGTAAACAAAAACATATGATTTGAGCAGTAGACCAGTTGCTGCGAAGATTACAGACATTAAGATCGGGGGACGGTCGACAACGTTGGGAAGCAATGTCTGAAGATAAAACATGTTTACTTTTTCATAAAATGTAATTTTTTTTTGCTGTCGTACTATTTAATATTCATGTTTCATAACAACAGAGTGTGATCGTTTCGGAAATAATATTTTCTATAAAAATAAACTTCCTGTTTCATAACGTGAAAAAGCTTTTGCTTTACAAAATGCTTCCATTCATTCACCTAAAAAATACAATATGCTAGAAACAACACAGATATCTAATACATTAACTAAATTATCTCGGATACGAGTGGTGTAAATCTAATACTAAACTTGTACTATAAATAGTTATTTTCATTCCCTTCGTTGTCACTCTGGATATATGTTATCTTTGGTTCATGTGAATACTATGTAACATTGGGCCAGACCGCAAAATTAGGTGAAAAAAATTTTGATTATGAAGATGATATTTAGAACAAAAATGGCTTAGGCAAAAATGTTACATATGATGAGGACTACATTTTGACATTAACTGACATTAGGGTGGTCCAACAAAATACGGAAATATTTATGCCAACTTTTATGCTTTGCAATTTAACGCTTTTAAGTGTTCTATCAAGTTGATCTTTGTTTAATTTTGAACAACTTTGCCGAAGACGCCAATCTTGTAAGTGTACTGTAGCCGTTCCGAAGGCGTTTTCAATGATGCAGTGTAGGGTGGTCCAAAAATTGATATTTTGCTCATAACTTTTTTATTTCAAATTCTATCAAAATTACGATTTCTACGAAGATCTAGAACTAACTGAAACGTGTATTTTGGTGAAAGAATTAAGTGATTCCATTTATTTGTTTATGAGATATGACCATTTTTATTCCAAAAAATATTATTTTTGTGCAGGATTTGAAAGGTATAACTTAGAGGTTCAAATGGTATATTGTATCTCTGGAGGATATTGGGGGATTTACAGTATAATTTTGATGTGAAAACAAATAGTTTTTACAAATTCATGATTTTGGTTGAAATATTGAACACTACGGCAAAGTTCTAAACATAATTTGAGTGAAAACTGTTCAGCCGAATATTTTTTAGCATATTATACTTATTTATATAATGTTTAAATTCAGATTCCAAACACTTGCGGTTTACGCTGACTTGAAATGCAACTTATAGGCGAAAATCAGACTGAATTGGTGATAAAACCATTAATATCTTCTTCTTCTTGGCATTAACGTCCCCACTGGGACAGAGCCAGCTTCTGAGCTTGGTGTTCTTATGAGCACTTTCACAGTTATTAACTGAGAGCTTTCTTTGCCAAAGTTGCAATTTTCGCATTCGTATATCATGTGGCAGGTACGATGATAATCTATGCCCAGGGAAGTCAAGGAAATTTCCATTACGAAAAGATCCTGGACCGACCGGGAATCGAACCCAGACACCTTCATCATGGTGTTGCTTTGTAGCCGCGGACTCTAACCACTCGGCTAAGGAAAGCCCCGAAAATCTTACAATAAAAGGAGATATTAATATATCTCCTTTTATTGTAAGGTTTTCGCAAAAGTATTGAACAACATTTTGTTTCCAATGTCAATCAATGTGATTATTCTGCCACATATTCCGATCACTGTGATTCATATTCCGTACAGCACGAATAAATCCTATTTATATAAATAATTTAGCATACAAATTAATCTATGCTGGTTTATCTGACATCGAACAAGAAAGTCATTACTACTCCCAGGGTATAAAATAGGTTCAAACGCAATGAATTTGAGTTTCACTTCCACTTCCTGGGAATTTGATGACATATATCGGTGAAATATTTCAACCACCACGCCATACAAAATCCGCGTGTTTGAAATATGATTCTGATTGTTTAATGTTTTAAATCATCAACAAAAATGTTTTGAATCGTTGTATATTTCCAATGAGCAGGCTGTGTATGGTTGAAAGTGATTAAATTGAATTTAAAAAAGAATTATACTATGAAATTGGTAATGCATTTTAGTTTTGTAGAAAAATTACTTTGCAATGGATTACCTGCTTCGCTCTTGTCCACAGTTGATCAGCAGTTTTCTCGTTTTATTTTGTATGGGGAAAGGCATTTAACTTCAAGTTTCTCGTAAATGAAATCAATAGTCAAAAAATATTTGGTAGGCGTGATATCCATCATCATCACACACAATCGTTCGAAAATAGTTTCCAATTTGGAGAAATAATTCGTTAGATGTATTTCGCCATACAAATATTTTAAAATTATACGGTAAACCCCGTTGTTCCCCCTTTTTGAGGTATTGACGTTCGAAAAATATGATTTTTTTTTAATAAAAATGGTCAAATCTCATAAACGATTGAATAGAATAACTTAACTCTTTCCCCGAAATACGCGTTTCAACTAGTTCTAGATCTTTGTAGAATGCGTAATTTTGATAGAAGTGGAAATAAAAAAGTTATGGGCAAAATATTAATTTTTCATTGACCACCCTACCTTGCATCATTGAAAACGCCATAGGAACGGCTACAGTAGACTACCAGGATTGGCGTCTTCGGCAAAGTTGTTCAAAATTAAACAAAGATCAACTTGATAGAACACTCCAAAGCGTTAAATTGCAGAGCATAAAAGTTGGCATAAATATTTCCGTATTTTGTTGGCCCACCCTAATGTCAAAATGTAGTCCTCACCTGAGACGAGACTCGCGAAGACGGTCTTCTTTTTCTGTGATTGCTGAGTTTTTTTCTTATTCCACTTTGTATTTATATCAATTAAGCGCATGCTGTTCAAATCCTCACATGAACCTTTCAGCAAAAAATGATTGAGTTTGCATCACATCGAATCATAAATAGCTGTTTGAGTGAAATTTCATTCCAGCAAACGTAGCAGACATTAGAAATAATTAATCTTCTGCTTAGATTTATCAGCAACTTTCGAAAAAAAAAACTGCTCCCCCGACTGAGGTTTTTAATAACAGTTTACTTTGAACACAATACTTTTCACTTTTCCAGCCATAAAAACGATGGGCTGCATTTGACGTTTCGTGAGAGGGGAATCTGGGCTGCATATGACGTTGATATTTTTCCTCTTCGCGAGTCTCTCTCAGGTCCTCACCATATGTAACATTTTTGCCTAAGCCATTTTTGTTCTAAAAAACCATCTTCATAGTCAAAATATTTTTTTTCATCTAATTTTGCGGTCTGGCCCAAAGTGCAATGTCGATTGATGTATTGGTGGTATAACTCTTTTGACATTTCGATGTCCTTATACCAGCATGCAAATATTAAAGTGGGTGCCACTTTTTGAGCTCGAGTTCCACTTATGTTATGTGGTGTCTGTGTGTCCTGTGGTGTCCCAAGTAGTCATCTGGTTGATTACTTGTGTAAGTGCAGCTGATCTGGCGACACTGGAGTAGCAACCACGGGTGGCAAATCAAACTCAAACTCAAACAACCGAACTAGATCAAAAAACTAAATATTACATTTTATTGGGCAACTCAAGGGCTCTCATTTGAGGTGTAATCTAGGAAATTTTCGATTTTTTTCTGGGTTTGAACACAGTTAGTCATTGCTTCGCTTAGTTTTAAATTTTTGCGTTTGAGAAATATAGGAAAAAATACTTTTAAATTATTACTAAAATGATATTTAGAGCTTACTCTACATTAACAAAACCGGATTACCGGATACTATTTGAAACGAAATAATGTATACTATAAATAAAACAAATGTTATCCATTTTGATTGCCGATATTCAAAAGATTGAACTTAAAAAAAAACTTAAACAACAATTGCCCTAGGTCTATCGCCAGCTTTTCAGGCGAATCCTGACCATATACCTATCCAAACCCACAACTTCTTTGCCCTTATGAGGGTGTCGCTGAGTCGGTGGCCTCTCATCAACATTTCTTTCCCCTATCTCAAGTTACGGTAAAGATGGGCGTGGCCGGAAATAGCATTATTCATGCTTTTGGTATTCTTGTTCAAGATAAGATCAAGTTTTATTCCCCGGTCTTGTTCCTTAAAGCAGTCAGGATGAAATTATCAAAGAGAAACATGAATGATGCTAGTATCCAATCTATGAAGTATATCTTAAATTAACTTCTGAATACTCTATTTTGACAGTATAAAAAATCACTAAATGTTTACATGCGAGAAAAATATTGTTTTTAGAAAATATATATGATTAATTTTAGCTCGATATTTATTCCTTGTCAATCGAACAAAGTTAAAAGACTAAGTACGGCGTTTTGTATCACAACTTGTGGGTCTTCATTCGAAATGTAATCTAGAAACGGTGCAGTTGAAAAATGTCACTTGAATCAACTCCCACATTTTTTGGAAATTTGAGACATGTTTTGATGGGTTCTATTAGAAGGGCCACATGTGTGTGTACCTTATATGATGGTATGTTTGCGAGAGATCATTTTGTGAATAATTAAGATTAGCTTAGTTTGGACTGATTGCACATATGGCTGCTACAAGGCACTCTACTGGTTTTATCTTGAATGGAATTTTGACTTTTACTATCCTTGATGTTTATAAATTTCACGAAAGAGTGAAAAAGCGAGGAAGATTGTTGGAAATTGCATTTTTTTTTTCACGAAAATTAATGGTTATTTTTCAAAAGTTCTCAAAACCAAAAATTCGTGTGCTCTACTGAATTCAAATTACATTTAAAGGGAAACCTCAAAATCTGAGCCAAAAATATTAACATTTAGAGGTGGCGCAAGCGTGTTGAAGGTGAATTTTCAAGTTATAAAAAAGACCTTCAGTGAAGTAAACATAAATTTGTTGTTTTTCAACCGATTTCAAAACTTTTAGCACCATTTTCTTTCAAATTAAAATTATAAAAATTTTGTACAAAATCGAATTTGTCTAAACTCTAAACTTGTCTTGGTTAAAAATACTTTTATCCAAATTTTTCCTCATTTTGCTAAAAAAATTTTTTTTGTTTGACCATAACTTAATTAAAACTCAATCCATTCCGAATCTTTTTACATAATTTTGAAGCAAATTTATTTGTTTTCAAATTGTACATACAACATTTTTTTCTAAAAAATAGTTTTGACTTAGGTATTTAACAAAAACTACCCAAAAACATGATTTTTCAATGAAAAAATCAAATTTCTTTGGATTATTTAAGTTTTTTTTGCCGGAAATAGCTTTTTTTCTATAAAACTTAAATATATAAAGCATCTTGCCTTAATAACGAGTTGAATAGTGCATATATATTTTAACATATGCAAACATAATTTTGTTTAAAAATTATTTGAAAATTGTTGCAATGTCCTTCCCAAAGGCTTAACAAATGAGAAAAATTAGTTTGAGCTTAAGAGACAATATTGAACTGCCAAAATTTTGACAAAACTGGTATTTTTCGTTAAAAAAATAATGTTTTTGTGCAGTTTTTGCTGAATAACTTGGTCAAGACATTTTTTCAGTGAAATGTGATATATGAAAGGTTTGAAAACAATTAAATTAGCTTCAAAAGCATGTAAAAAGATTTGGAATCGGTTGAGTAATCATGAAGTTATGGTCAAACAAAGTTGAAATTTTTAGTGGAATGAGGAAAAATTTGAAATAAATTACTTTTAACCAAAACTTGTTTTGATTTTAGACAAATTTGGTGTTCAACAAAGTTTTCACAAATTTAATTTTGAAGGTATTGATGCTAAAAGTTTTAAAATCGGTTGAAAAACAACAAAGTTATGTGTACTTCACTGAAGGTCATTTTTTATAACCTGAAAATTCAACTTCAAGACGCTTGCGCCACCTCTAAATGTTAATATTTTTGGCTCAGATTTTGAGGTTTCTCTTTTCATGTGATTTGAATTCAGTAGAGCACACGAATTTTTGGTTTTGAGAACTTTTGAAAAATAAGCCGCACCCTACTGTTTACCCTACCTGTTATGAAACAGCTTTATGCGAAATGGGTCACCCCCCGGTTTGGCGCCTTCCTGGCTTTAAAAACACGCATCATGGCCTACTGGACGAACCACTTCGACGAATTGACCTTTTTGGCCACGTCTCGGGTTAAATGCACAGTATTTCGATAGGCCGAAATCGTGAACTTAATTCAGTAGCACTCTTAAACGTGATTATTCTGGAATGGTGTCTTCGGACGAAAATTTTTTTAAAATGTGGCGCATATATTGGCGGTAACTGTTAGTTCGCAACTTTGCCGTAGGCGGCGCTGTAAAATTAAAATTTCTGAAATGACGATCTTTAAATATGGTGTCTTCGGCAAAGATGTAGATAATTTAAATACAAACAACTTTGCCAAAGACACCTAGTCTGTATCTAGTCACATTTCCAAAATATGGAGGTATTTTATGAACGACCCCCAAAAAACAGTTTTTTTTTTAATATTTTGAAAATGTGAAGTTTTCACTAGCAACATTGTTCTACAAAATTGTGCAAACAGTTAAAATGAATCATTTTCTCGAAGACACTAAGCTTCTAAAAGGTAAGGGAAAGGAATTATGGTAATTTGAGTGCAAATATCAGTAACTTTTCGGGGTCGTTTATTTTTTCGGGTGGCAAGTGGTGGCAGTTGAAAACCATTGGGATTGAAAATATCTCATTAGTAGTTTTCAACGTCGATAGTGCCATGATTTTCCACGAGTATCCCTTCAAGTTAACGGGATTTGTATCAGAGTCTATTTAGGCAAGTTTTGATAGTGCCATGATTATCATGGCACTATCGACATTGAAGACTACTTATGAGATATTTTCAATCTCAATGGGTTTCATCTGCCACCACTTGCCACCCGAAAAAATAAACGACCCCGAAAAGTTACTGATATTTGCACTCAAATTACCATAATTCCTTTCCCTTACATTTTAGAAGCTTAGTGTCTTCGAGAAAATGATTCATTTTGACTGTTTACACAATTTTGTAGAACAAAGTTGCTACCGAAAACCTCACGTTTTCAAAATATTCAAGAAAAGCTGTTCTTTGGGGGTCATTCATAAAATACCTCCATATTTTGGATATGTGACTAGATACAGACTAGGTGTCTTTGGCAAAGTTGTTTGTATTTAAATTATCTACAACTTTGCCGAAGACACCATATTTAAAGATCGTCATTTCAGAATTTTTAATTTTACAGCGCCGCCTACGGCAAAGTTGCGAACTAACAGTTACCGCCAATATATGCGCCATATTTTTAGAAAATTTTCGTCCGAAGACACCATTCCAGAAAAATCACGTTTAAGAGTGCAACTGAATTAAGTTCACGATTTCGGCCTATCGAAATACTGTGGAATGGTTCGGGTTATTCCTAAGGTACTGCCTTAACTTCCGCGCCTTTTCTGGGTATTCTGTTTCGGTTCTCTGCGGCTTCCAGTGCGCCGCTCGATGGTCTTCGGCTCCTGGAACGTCTTCACAAGGCGGGACACGGTGGAATAGTGGGTTCCAAGCCTTTTGCCGAACTATCTGTGCGACTGACCAGGATTATTGATCACCGCGCCCAAGATTTGCTGGCGTAGCTCTTCTTGTTTCGAATGCATCTTGAAAACTGTTTTACTGATTGCGATAAAGTTTTGCACACATAAACATAGCACTCTAAACTGGTATTACTACGAAGCTTGAATTCAAACGATATGTGCCGATGGCGGCCGGGTTTCAGCGAAAACTGCTCATGCCGACTTATTTTCTGAGCCTACCACATAATTCAAACTTTATGTGTAATTTCATTGCTCAAAAATTAGTTTTTGCAATTCCGTTGCATATCAGCCTACTTTTTCCACCATCAAAAACAGTACTGAAAAGTGTTACTTTTCAACACAGTTTCATAACGATGCTGAAAAGTAGTATTATTCAGTTATTTTTTGGGAGTTGGCAAATCATAATCTGAATGTTTCCATAGAATTGCTTTGGATTTCTCAATAAATTTTTTAACTAACTTCTGATTCTACATCCGTAGGACGATCCGAATTCAACCCAGGTGAAATTTTTGTGAAAATAGGATCGATGCTCCTAGAAATAATCCAACCATAACATAAAACTCCAAATAGCAAACAAATTTGTAAACAACTCGTTTTGCAACTTGATAGAAAATTATTTCATCTTGTCAATACTGCCCATAAAGGCATAACTGTCCCATATGAAAAAATAAGCATTGAGAAATCAGCGCTAAAAAAATCGACTCAATAAAAATTTAATCCAGCCTATCATGTCTATCTATCTTCTCTATAAATCAAAATGGAATGGTGTTTGTATGGTGTTTGAAGCTTAAGAACGGGGTATCGGATTTTGAAAAATTCTCCCATAATTATGTTCATAAATTGTTCCGACGTGTTTGTGTACTTAAAAAACTCCGGATACTTAACAGGACAGCGTGAGTACCGGGCCTCAAAGTATCAAAGGCCAAAACAAAACATTCGATCGATCGATTAATGAAAAATAACAATTAAAGGTAATAATTAGTTAAATCAATTTTGTGACAATAGCGCCACTAGCGTTCTACTACTAATATTTCTATTCGAAAAACCGAAAGTGATGATCATTGCTTTTCCAACAGCCTACTTGATGATACGACAAAGTTTTCCAGTATTACTACATGAACATTTAAGTGACTTGAATTAAGTCCTATTTTGCGTGCTTGGGTTAGGTGAAAAGTTTGATAAATCAAAGTTGAAATTGTATGTAAATATTAAAACCAGTATTTTATGCCACTTTGGAGACCCAGTCCTGTCGTCCTGCTTAGTCGCGCTTAGTCGACGACTAAGAAGCTTTTCTCAGATTTTTTACAATTTTCGCCCTGATTCATGAAAAATATAGGAAGAGTGATTAATCATTGCGAAATCAGGTGCATCCTAACGCCCTGTAAGACATATATACACATTTTAAAGCTATATCAACGCCCTGGAGTAATTTGACTTTATTATGCGTAGGCCAGGTGCTCTGACATGCCCTTTAAGACATGAAAACAAGTTGACTATATACGTAGATAAGATGCACTTCAACGCCTAGAAAACATTATTTGAAAATATCAAGATGTATGGACGCCCTGCAGTCATCTGACCGTAGGTCAGGAGCATTTTGTCATCCTTTAAGTTATCAATTTGAAATTATAAGCTTTATCAACGCCCTGAAGTAATTCGACCTTAGCCCACAAAGTCCAGATGTACATAACGCCCTGTATGACATCAATCAAAATCTACGCCCTGGAGTTTTTTGAATTTGTCTCATGTACATCAAGTGCATCTCAATCCCCTGAGGTCATTAATTGAAAATTGCAAGCTGTATCGACGCCCAGGAGTAATTAATTCCAATTAAGTAGATCAGGTGCATCTAAACGCCCTGTAAAAAAGAAAAAAACAATAGAAATTTCCAAGCTGTATCAACGCCGAAATTCAACCGCATCTTAACCCCCCGAAGACATTCATTGAATGTCCAAGTTGTATCAACGCCCTGTAGTAGTTTGACCTTATCTTAAGTAGATCAGGTACATCTTGACGCCCTGAGGGCAACTATTGAAAATTCTAAGCTGTAGTTATTTGGCCTTATCCTTCGTAGATCAGGAGCATCTTGACGCCCTGTTCGAAATCAGATCGAAATTATAAACTACATGAATGTACTAGAGTTTTCCAACCTTAGCCTATGTAGACCATGTGTACTTAACCCCTGTATTTCATCAATGGAAATTTCCTAGTTGTATCCACGCCCTGGAGTAATGTGAACATGTATCACGTACATCAGATGTATCTCAACCCCCTGAGGACATTAATTGAAAATTGAAAGCTGTATCAACGCTATGGAGCAATTTGTCCTAAATTGATTAGGTGCATCTGAATTTCCTGTTAGTCATCAATTTGAATTTTCCAAGCTGTATTAGCGCACTGGAGCAGGGATTGAATCGTGAGAAAATTGAGAAAATCTCTCACGTATAGCTCTTTGTAACTATCATAACATGCTGCACATTATGAGAGACTGTTTATCGTATACTGCTACAACTTTGATCAGATTGCGGGGATAGTAGTGAATGATAAAACCTGTCAAAATATGCTCCAAGCCTGGGGGACACTATTGCTATTGGAAGTTCGTGGATTGTTTATCGTGCCAGTAAAGAAAAACACCTATCCCCAACGGTAAACAAGCGAGAAAAATGGATTTTATCATCGCTCTCTCCTTGGGACTCTCGCTCGCTACTTCCATTTATCAGACTTGTTACACCTTGCGATACAATGACGATCGTGGACCGCAACAGATGGGATGTTTTTCTTTGCTTGCTTTGAACGTGCTTCATACTCAAATGAGAGCGAATTCTGCAATGCCTGCTCTGGAGTAATTTAACCTTATGCTTCATGGATCAGGTGCATCTTGACGCCCTGTAGGACGTCAAATAGGAGTTATATCAATCTACGTAGACTAGATACATCTTGACGCCTTGTAAGATATCACCTTTGGAATAATTTCACCAGTTATCAAGTAGATCAGATGCACTTCAACGCCCTGAGGACGTTATTTGAAAATTCATACCTGTATCAACGCCCTTGAGCCATTTTATCCTTTGTAGATCACAAGTAACTTGACGCCCTGTAGAACATCAGTTGAAAATTATAAGTTGTATCAACGTCCTGGAGTAATTCGACCTTATCCCAGAAGACCAAGTGTACTTAACGCCCTGTATGATATCAATCGAAATTTCAAAGCAGTATCAACGCCCTGGAGTAATTTTACTTCTACTCATATCTATCAGATGCATCTCAACCCCCGAGGACAATAACTGTACAATAAAAGCTGTATCAACGCCTTGAAGTAATTTATCCTAAATAGATCAAGTTGTATCGACAATGGAGTAATACAGTAATATGGAGTAATTGACCTTTATCCTCCTTAGATCTGGCGCATCTTGACGCCCTGTAAGAAACCATATGAAAATTATTAGCTATATTAACGCCCTGGGGTAATTTGAGCTTATCCCATGTAGCTTAGTAATCAAAATGTAAACTAGTGAAGAGTAATATGGTGGTACGACCCCTTTAGGGCTAATAGCGGCTAAGTGTCTAAAGAAGGAACTTCAAAGACCTTCGAAAAATGAGATCAAAATAAGAATAAACATGAACCACGTCTCAATAAGGATTTCTCAAGTCATCCGACCAGACAAGTGTCAAAGTGTCTTTCTAAAATTTTCTGTTGATTTTTTTTCAGAAATTTCATCAGACTGTTATTCAGGTGATTGCTTAAAGTTTCCTTCAGCTATTATATCGAAGATTTCTTCAGGAATACATTGAACGATTCCTTCATAGACTTCCCAAGAAATTCCTCTAAGATTTTCTTTCGAGGTATCTTGGAGAATTTAACCAGAACTTTTTTCCAATGGGATCTTCAATTTTTTTTTCATATGCTGCCCTCAGAAAATTTCCCTAAGAATTTGGCCAAGAGAATACTAAGGATTTTGTTTAGAAATTTTTCGATGGAACTCCAGAAAAAAATCCTCAAGATATTTTTAAACGAAATCTGTAAAATATCCCTGATAAAATACATGTTAAATCACTACGAAAAAAAAAATCTTTTACAGATCTACGGATCTTTTCTTGGCTCTTGAGAAAGTCTTGGGTCTTCAGAAAAATTTATAAAGTATTTATTAATTGATTAACCCCACCGAAATTTCCTAGCGGAAACTCCTGGAAAATCTCGATTGCAACTCTTGGATGAGGAATAGGAATAATTGCTGTAGTATTTTGAATTCCTAATTCGTGGAGAATCCCTGGTTGAATTTATTGTGAAATTTCTGAAAGAATTACTTAAAGATTCTGTGGAATAATCCCTATAATAATGTATGAATCAATTCCTTGGATGGCATGTCGAATAATTCCTGAATCTTTGGTTTTATAACAACTGGAAGTATATCTGAAAAATTGTCATGAGAGTTTTTCGGGGAATTCTCGTATGATTATTCGAAATAATTTTGACACGAATCCAATCCAATCCTAGAAGAAACTTCTCTGAAAAAAAAAATCTACACTGTAACTGGATTGTTGAAGGATTTTCTGGAGCAAAATTTGAAGGAATTCCCTTTGCATATCTTAAGAAACCATTCAAGGAATTTCAAGACGAACTCCTGAAAGAATTACTGGAGGAATTTTTATAACAATTTCTGGTGGGACCCCAGTAAGTATTCGCGAAGAAAGCCTCAAGAATTCAAATCAAGAGACGTAAAAAAGAAACTTTACCTTTGTTCGCGCTATCGTAATATGGTTTAGTACTTTTCAAGAATGTTTAAAATATTGTTTTTTTTTTATATCTTTCTCAACGACATTTTTTGCCGCAGGCTAGTTCATCTTGGGATCACCAGTTTTGCTTCCCATCCGAAGGAAGTCGCCATTTTTCTCATAATCTTGGGGTTGGGATTTGATCCCAGGTCCTCGGCGTAAGAGGCATGTATTCTAACCACTCTTCCCTCTCAAAATATTGTGTACAAATATTCATTTCGGCTTGGTTCAAGTTGTGGCTCATAATAAAATATTTCTAAACTAGTTCTTGGCTTCCTACGGCTCAATTTATAGAGGGCCCCATGATATTCGATGAATAACAGAACGAAAACACGTTCATGTTAAAAACGAAAACATGTTCTGTTAAAAGGTACTGTTCTATAGCGTTGAAATAAACGAAACCATTATCAATATATTTGATTTAATAGGGGCTCCAAGTTATTATCAATTCAGATCCCCTCCAAACCTGATTTTCCTTGCCTCTACACATTTTAATGTGTTAAAACTGAATTTCTGATGCCATGATTTCGGGGGCCCAAGAATCCGGGGCCCGGTGCGGACCGCACTACCGCACCTCCTAGCTACGCTACTGGTTACAAAGGATCGATTTGATTGATTTTTTTTATTGAACAAATAATGTTATACAAATGTCCATATATTGTCTGTTTCATTCGCAACAAAACGCGCCGCCAACTTTCGAACAGACTGAAAAAAATCGTCGCCAGCAAAACCAATTGAAGGAGGTGATTGGCCTTTGTGTTGGCAAGACTGGTGAAACGTCAAATGCCAGAAAAAAATCAAAGGAGGTGATTTGCTATTGTGTTGGTAAGACTGGTAAAA
The DNA here is from genome assembly GCF_002204515.2 of Aedes aegypti. Taxonomy (NCBI): domain Eukaryota; kingdom Metazoa; phylum Arthropoda; class Insecta; order Diptera; family Culicidae; genus Aedes; species Aedes aegypti. The sequence goes on from NC_035109.1 coordinate 330,757,307, forward strand.
CGTCAAATACACAGCGGTTGCTTGCCTGGCGACGATTTTGGCGACGGTTTCACGGGCGACGATTACAAATCGTCGCGTCCGATAGGGTGCAAAATTTACAATAAAATCAAGAGATAAAAAGCTGTCTCTGTCCTCGTTAATAAAAAGAATAAAAAAATTGAGATTATTTATTTTGTCTGTTTGAGAAAGCTAAACAACTTCATATTTCTTGATCTGAGATTTAGCATTACAAACGACCTTATGAACGATTGGGAATAGTAGCGCTCTCTGAGCTATAGTAACGCCCCACAGAAACAGGACGACAAAGTAGCTCAAAATTTTCGACGACAGCGCTGTGGAGACCTGTAGCTGAAAATTATGACGTGTTCGGAACAAACCGGCATCATATTCAGCAACCCCAGGTTTACAAGAGAGACGGTATTTATCCATCGGTCACGCGAAAATGTTAATCTTTTTACGCTGTGTAATCCCCCCCCCCCCCTCAGGGGCAACAAAGCGCATTTTGACAAAAATGTGGACAACATGTGCTCTGATACCGTGAGTAGCGTTACCATGTTTGATCGTTTTCGATTAGTTTAATCCATTGAAAAGAAAGCATAATTCAATTGATAGGTAGTAGTTTATTATTTGTACACAGTTCACGCCCAACGGGGTTAACGATTTCCTGCGAAAATTTAATCAATGTACCTCGATATGTGCTCTTGCGATGCACAAAAACCATACGTAATTATAAAGCATGTCAACAGCACGTTCAATACACATTGATAGAGTGCTTCCATATGGTAACGAATACGACAACCGAACGGCTAGCCTATCATTGCAATCGATGTTTAATTAGTGCTCTGATTTATGGGATAATTGGGAGAAGCAGATTCAGCAATATACTATGCCATCACCAAATAATAACAATTTCCACCGCATTTTCGTTCCAGTTGTACAACTTTTTCAACGCACTGCTAACGCACATTCCGGAAACTGCGGGGCGACCCATAGACTCGCAGGAAACCTCCCGATCGTCTTCAAATGGTAATGATTACAGTGAATCCACAATTAAGAATCGTCCACAATTTATGAATCAGCTGACTTTAAATGACAAAATAACAACAAAAATCACCACAAAACATCACGTAAACAATTTTACTCAAAATAAATTATAAGCGAAAATGTTTCCGTGATGTTTTGTGCTATTTTTTACTGTTATTTTGTCCTTTAAAGGTAGTTGATTCATAAATTGTGGGTGATTCTTAATTGTGGATTCACTGTATATTTAGTTTAGAATTTCCAGACGATGTCTAATCTGATTTCATCCAAAACAGAGGCCCTCGATATGAAGTTTTCGGACGAATCGGACGACTTGGCGGACGAAGGCATCTGCGGTCCGGAGCGGAGCTATCAGGGTCCACACATCAAGTTCCCGCTGGACAAAAAGGAACTGGAGGTGATCATCGATCTGTTTCGGAAGAAGAAAAACCGCCTGCATGCCAAATACGTGGCCGGGATCCTGCGGGAAGCCACCTCCAAACTCAAACGACTGCCAAATCTGAACCAAGCGTCGACGGCCATCTCCAAGCAGGTCACCATCTGCGGCGATTTGCACGGGAAGCTGGACGATCTGCTGGTGGTGTTTCACAAGGTATGACGTATCAATCAAAGGTGTATCGTGTCGTTCGAATAACTATTCCTTGCTTATAGAACGGCCTGCCCTCGCCGGAGAACCCGTACGTCTTCAACGGAGACTTTGTAGACCGGGGCAAGAAGGGGCTGGAAGTGTTCCTACTACTGCTGTGTACGTTCCTAGTATTTCCCGGTGGTGTCTTCCTGAACCGGGGTAACCACGAGGACACCGTCATGAACGTTCGTTACGGGTTTGTGCGGGAGGTTCATCAAAAGTATAAACACAACGCCGAAAGACTGCTAAAGCTCATCGACGAAGTCTACCGGTGGCTTCCGCTGGGCACGATAGTTAACAACCGGGTGCTGGTAGTGCACGGGGGCATTTCCGATTCCACCGATCTCGATCTGATCCGGAGCTTGGATCGAGGAAAGGTGGGTACTGGTACACCGAAACATCTTTTTAACTGATGGGTCGGAAATACATAAATTGAATTTTACGTAAATGGAATTTACGTCGATGGAAAAATCACCTTCGAAAGATCTCTGCTAACGCGTGTAGATACGAAGGCCGACATTTGAGTCATAATCAAATGTTTACCTTCTAAACTCTTATTTTGACGAATCTAAATGAAAGATTATTCTAATAAATCATTTCACTCTCTTCCCTTCACAGTACGTTTCTCTATTACGACCACCAATTACCGAAAGCTCTGCACCTGGAGCGGAAATAATCGACAAAGTGGAATGGAAACAGGTATGTTCTGAATGCTACAAAGGGATACACGCAATCCAATTGAAAAGTCGAACAACTAAATCAACCATTTATTTTATTTTCCGAACACTCAAAGTGCTTGCTAACTCGCGTCACTCAACCGAAACAGCCAACCGTTAGTCGTTTATCCTTCTTAGGATCCCATTAGGTGACACTGAAATGCAAAACGTGCTCCGAATAGACAGTTATACCTACCAGTCGCCCTAATCTGCCGTATCGTCCTCTATGGTTCCACGGTTTTGTAGCGAAGTGCTACAGAATTGCAAAATTCTCTTCCTTGGCGTAGTTTGACGAGGACGACGGTGTATGTGACTGGATTCACGGTAAACATGCATCCGAACGCGAGAACCCATTGCATATCACGGGTTGTGCCACATTTCCCCGAATGTCGTTCCCCGAAAACTAGTTCTTAGAGCGCCAGTTCTCCGAATACCTCGTTATCTCAAATAGTTGTTGGCACTTGTCATAACTGGGGCCTTCCTTAGTCGAGTGGTTAGAGACCGCGGCTACAAAGCAAAGCCATGCTGAAAGTGTCTGGGTTCGAGTCCCGATCGGTCCAGAATCTTTTCGTAATGGAAATTTATTTGACTTCCCTGGGCAGTTTAATAACTGTGGAAGTGGCTTGAAGCTGAGAAGCAGGTCCTGTCCCAGTGAGGACGTAATGCCAAGAAGAAGAAAAACTTGTCATAACTTCATTAATTTCAAGGTGGTAAACGAATCGGTCTCTCGAGTCGCACTGTCCTCAGCATTTTTAGTAATATGTGTTTAATCGAGAATGATGAAATATGGCCTTGCATTAATTTTCGGGGAAACGGGTGATTCGGGAAACTGACATTCGGGAAACTGACATTCGGGAAAATGATATTCGGGTAAAAGTAGCAAAAGCCGCATCACCGGCTACTGCTAGGTGACTACGACAAACCCGGTAATGTGTCACGTTTTCCTCTATGCAGGACGACGCAGCAAATCGCTTCGGTGCTGCTTTCTTCCGCTTCGGTATTGTGGCAGCAGGGAATTTTTCGATTGTCGCATTTGGCTGTTTCGATTGCCGCATTTGACGAAAATTTGAAACGATAAAAATTTTTGTGTTGTTGGTTTTGCCAAGCATTTGTGAGCTCACGACCGTAACCAGAATTGCTGAAATTTGTATAAAATGCCTTTTTACAAATAATTATCGAAAAAGCAAACAAATCTCCGCAAGTAGGATGCAACGTATCCCACGATATTGTGCCATTGTCGTGCTCCAAAAGTTTTATTCAATTGTTTTAATACAAAATTTGAACTTACAAACTGTGTTAAACTCAAGCGCGTGTTGCAAAATGCAATATACGAAACAAGAATCCATATCTATGCTACTACTTCTCCAAGCTGAATTGTGAAGGCACAGACAAACAGACATTACACTGACAAGTTTTTCATTGACCATGCTTTGAACGATTATTTCAATTTTGCTATGATTCATTCCTCACATCCAGAGGTACGCACATCGTTTTCTGTCATGTTTAACGTTTGACACTTACATCTTCTGCAGCTCTTGTTGCAAAAAAAAAAACAAAAATTAGTGCAACAAGCTCACCAGTTAATGATGGTACACAGGGTGTACGAAAATTATCCGAACAGCAAAATATGGAAAAGATGATCTCGAATTGAAAACATTAAAAAATCAATGTCCATGTACCTTTTTAAATACATATGTTAACACAAAATACACCTCTAAATAATTTCGAAATTATTGCTTCTTACTGAGATAGGCAAATTTGAATTTTTCGAAGGTGTTTTTCCTGAGGGCCGCTAGTCATACTAGAAATGTTGTGCCCCTTAAATCTAAAAGAGATGAATCCAATTGTCCCATAATTTTTTGAAGCAACCTGCAGTTTATTGGCTTCAAGTTAGACTAGAAATAGAAAATTAAACGGTTCAAATCCAATGAGTTCTATGGCTATTTCTCTTCCGTCATAAAGCTCGAAACGCGGCTCCCTATAAGACATCTCAACACATTCGGCTTGGTTTCACAAATATTTGAAATCAAAAATGTGTTAAAGTTACTGCCTTATAATATAATAAGTTGATGTTTTACACCAAGCAATGTATTTTAAAGAAACTTTTAAGTGTCACGTCTGTTTTCCTGTGGTAAAGGTACCCAACTAGTCAGTTCAGTAGAGTGACAAACAACAAATAGAAGGATGATGACACGTAAAACGTTTCATAAGAGCACGATGAGCACCAGACTTGATGGAGGTGGGAAAATCGTTTCCCATATGGCTACACTAAGCGAAACGCTTTTCTATTCTGGAAGCTCACCCAACAACTGTGAGAAGACAGGTCAGTCATGTCCTAATCCGGATGGATGACAAAACATGCACCATTTACAACTGGAGCGGGCATTGGATTAGCCGGATGTGGGATCGGATATAAAAGGTTGCTTGCTAAACTGCCGTGAATCGCAAGTCAGTCCCATCTGTAAAAAGTAGGCATTGAGAAAATGGGCTGTGAAGTTTTCAAACTCGTTTTCCATACGAATATTCAAAAAATGCCAGGAGATTGGAACATGTTCCAAACTTAATGAAACTTTCACAACTTGCTTTTCACTACGATATCTTTCCGAGAAAAATATAAAGATGATCAAAAAAAGTTATATTTTTGTGTTCCACGGTGCGAAAGTCTGCAGTGGGACTGATATGCGATTACTTTTCATTATGGGACAATTTGACTTGCTGTTTTTCCCTAATTTTTCCGAACAAATAATATTATTTTATTAGTGCAACTGAAATAGCATTGGAAGAGATGTTGAAAACTGAACTCAACTCAATTTTGACGAAAATGCATATGGGACTGACTTGCGATTCACGGCAGTAAAGTGATGAAGAGTATTCTAAAGTCTTCTATTCGTGATCCACAGAGTTGAGAAAAAATGAGGAACACGTTTATCGATAAAATGTTATGCTTTAACACGAATCAAATTACTACAAGAATTCAGCCGCGGTAGATTGTCTTTCAATCTGAAAACGTAAAGTTTTTAATAATATTTCAATATACAGTACTGACCCGATTTTGTCTACCCCCGATTTTAGCACCTTTTTGACTCGATTTTGTCAACCTAAAATTTATATTTATTTTAGTTAGACTAAACACATCTATATTGGAAATATTGGGTGCATAAAGTCAATTATAACCTTGCACTATGGGCGATCAGGTGGCCAATAACACTGCGGAACACGTTTTTGTCTCAAGCACCAAAATATCGCTATTTACTAAACTAAGGGTTGCTGAATCCATTGCCGTTTTGAAAAATATAGCACGTCTAGTTTTTGAGATATTCACTGTTGAAAATTCTAAATTTGACTATTTCAGCCAACTTGCATGCAAGTTTGCCAGCTTGTATGGAAATTTATTTGCTTAATTTGCCGCAGAATTCAAACTTCATGTGTATAACAATTATTATCAACAAAGTTCATAATACTTTCGATGCTCAAAAATAATTTTTTGATGGTTTCGAAAAGTATTGTATTTTCCCATAAAAGAAAAACGTAGAATTTTGTACGGAGACTGCAAACATGTTGAAAAATTCGATATAATCTAAATTTATTCGCACAAGTTCAACCAAATTTTATCTCAAATGAAAGTTGAAGTCCTATTTTACATGCTTGGTGGCTTAGATCACTCAAAAGTTTGACAAATCATTCTTTAAATTTCGTATAAACATCAATTAAAACAGTGTTTTATACAACTTTGGCGACCTGTAGCTAAAAATTGTGACGTGCTGGAGCATTTCTGAGAACGGCATCAGATACAGCAACCCCAAATCTGCTAGAGACACATAGTTTGATCCTTGAGACCGGCAAAAATGTCATTTTTGGTTCGCTGTGTAATCGAAAAAATGACTTGTTCTGTTAGGTTCTTCTGGTACATCAATACATAGTAAACACTTATATTAAGATATTCCTGGAATACTAGAGTACGATCCTTTGTAGTTTCATTGATACAGTATGCCAAAGTTGGAGTTTTTAAGAAAAACAAAGAATTCAGTACAAATGCAAGGTATTCGTTGGATGGAATATACTGAAGAATCGTAATATTTCATACATATCTAATTAAAAAAGCTATCTTAGAAAAAAAAACAAAAAAAACTCGTACTTTACTTCAGCTAAATGTGGGGACTACACTGATGACGGGGTTGGTGGTCTGATGGCTACCGCTTCTGCTTCATAAGCAGAAGGTCATGGGTTCAATCCCAGGCCCGTCCCTTTCCTCGTACTTTGTAGTTGTATATCTCTCACTTGCTTCTATCTTCCATTCTAAATCTATCACACTCGAACTATTCGTTCATAGCATTTGCTAGAACGAGAGACGGACAAGAAACCGTTTCCCTAACGCTTCCATTCTTCCACGCGCATGCCTTGCCTTACGCCTGATTCATAGGCAGTCTGCTAACCACAAAAGCAAACCTTTCTGCCATGCCTTCCCTCCAATCCATACACTCTCACATGAACTGGCGTAGATGCAGTGGTATATACGGTCTACGTGGGAGCCAGTATAATGCATCATCAATTCCTCCCCCTTCCCCACATTGGTCTGCATTCTGACGTGGCAGGCACCATTGTCGTCTAAAAATAGAAGATCATCAGCACTTATATACTGAGGATGTCTGTTAGTCCCAAGCAGTCATTCGGTTGGTTCCTTGTGTAAGTGCAGCTGATCTGGCGATACTGGAGTAGCATCCACGGGCGGTCAATTAAGCTCAAGCTCAAGCTCAAGTAAATGTGGAAACTACACTGAAAAAAACATTTTCGATTTTTTACCGAAACTTTATACATCCCATACTTTTTTGTCCCAAGTTGTCCCAGGCTAAAATTCATTTCCAAGGTTATTCAAAGATGTAAACTAAACAACCGTGAAAAATTTAGCCACACATATTTGCACTTTTTTCAGTTAGGGCAAGTTGACTTTTTTTCAATATTTAGCCTTTTTTTTCTTTAATATCAGCATAAGATAATTTCAGGGGACAATTGAATATCGCTAAATGATTCATATCATCGTTATTAGGTAAGTTTTATTATTTATAGTGGTTTTCGCATCGTTAATTGCATTAGTGGCCTATATGCATCATTATTAAAAAAAACTTGTTCATTGAAAACAAAATATAAAATTTGTATCGAAAAACTCATAAATATGACATGAGATGGCAGAAATATTTTTGGCCACCATTCTATATGGAAACCGCCCATAGTGCCTTGGCCACGTCTATACAATCATCTAAAGATCGAATTTTTGAAATTTGAAATTCTAAATAATTATCCAAGAAATTTATCAATGTTACCTTGGATTACGGTACATGGAAAATGGAAGTATAAAAATGATTTTTGTATTAACTAAGTACTAAAGTTAAAATAAAACTTGAAAGCAGTTGAAAAATTTTATCCCGATTTTGTCAACCCTAAATGCAGCATGGGGCTGACAAAATCGGGAAATTACGTATCGTAACATATCAGTTTCTTCAACATGAAGAGCGGCTGGAATTTTTGCAGAACTTTGCTTTGACAATTCTGATATTCTCTGGAAAATCCTTCATAAATCAATCTGTATGGGTTTTGACTGCATTTTTTTTAGAGATTATATGGGAAGTTATTCCTGCAATCGCTTCTAAATTTCTACACTATCTTCCTCAAGAATTCGGTCAGGAGAATCTTGAGCGATTTCTTGAAAAACTTCTACTGAAAACTTTTGTTGTTCCTTCAAAAATCCCTTCTATGTTCCTCAAAAAACTCTTCAAGGGATTTTAGAAGGTATATGTATTTATAGGAAGTCGCTCTAGAGATACCCTTTGAGATATTTTTCGATGAATTCTTCCGAAAATTTCCTAGAAGATTGCTCTGGTAATCCGGACAAGATTTTCTTCAGTCATTTAGAGACTCCTTATTCTTCTTGGATATTATAATAATTCCTACAAAAAGTCCTTTTCCCTCCCCTTGGTTATGCGACCTTGCCGCGATGGGAGGGCATAATCCATTAGCCCATATGATGGAAACCAAAGGCGTAACCTGTAGTGGTGGTATCACATTTTGGCACTTTTTGCTTAAAGCCGCGTCATAATTCATATGGCATAGACGCAATAATATCTCGGATGTGATCCAACGGACATTCTGCGTCATTGATAGAATTGATGCCCATTTCAAATAATTAATCTATTCGAAGTGGACATTAATACTATTGGTGACGTTCAGTTTGCCTTTTGCTAACCAGAATGATCCGTAGCCACTCTTACTATTAGCTAGTTAGATACATCGTTATCATATTCGACGTAGGGAATACATAGGAACTCTTAGGAAAATGACTAGTAGATTCACTGAGTAGAAATAAGTGGCGACAATCTTATTTTAATATGGTTTTTACATTGCCATAATAAGAAATACCTCTTTTGTAACAGCGGTATAAATAATCTAATTCCAGCTTCATTTTCGCAAAATTTACAAGTAGAAAGTAGGCGTTGTGAAGCATTGCATTTGCCACCGAAAAGTGAATCATGTAGGAGACTGTAATAGCCTAAGGTAACTTTACTCTTCAATATTCACTATAAAATGACTATGGGAAGTAAGACGCTGAGATCGATCATTAGGGTACACTTGCTAGTTTCGAAAAATTGTTGAACAGACAAGGAAAGCGACTTTTTTCTTTAAGGATATATGAACGTAATGACCAATAAACACTTTTAACAACAAAAAATAAAATTAACTAGAACTACTACTAAACAGCCTAATTTTGTTAAAACTTGACGACAATTGACATTTAAGACTCTAATCTTACGTAAAAGACAGGAGTAATCAGAATAGCACTTGAATGACAAATTATTCAAAACCATTTCGACTAGACAGTATTAGTAATGACACTACTACACAACTATTTCAAACAAATTCTGATGGAGCTGCTGATTTTCACAATACTTCCTTTTCTCAGAAGCAAGGGAATATGGGCACTTTTCAAAAACTACCACGTCACAATACTAATAAAAAACAGTGTTCATGTGGGCGCCAGTGCCTAGTCCGTCTGAGTATTGGTCCTGGTAGAGGGGAAACTTGGCAAAAGCCAGACCGAGGGATCAGCCTTGACAAGTTAAGCTGTCAGGCAGCTCCAATTGAATACCATACAAAAAAAAAAAAAAAATCCTACAAAAAGTCCTTTTAAATTTCAAACTACATTTATGTGTTTAGAATGGTAAGAGTGGTAATAGTCATATTGGCTTGAATTTAACGAGTGAATATGGCATCGCTTAAACGTCAAATTAGTGGACCATTGTGGGTGCATGAATTTGGTGAATCATAAGTGTCAAATGTAAATGTAAATACGGGAAATGAAGAGAGAAATAGAACATTTTTGTACACTAATTTTGGGTTGCCACAAGCATGCTACTTTCAAGGCATTTTGCCTTTAGCAGTGATAACGAATGAGAGGAATGTGACATATGAATTTCTAGGAGAGTATAGCTCTGGAATTAGAAGCAAGTGCAAAGTCATGTATGTATTTAAGAATTGAAAGTAAAATGATATGTTATTATTGATATACCGTCGTCGCACACTGGGGCACAAAGCTGTTTCCGACGGCCAAAACCTCTAATACTCTGGATATGCATCCTAGAGGTTTGGTGTCTTCAACAAAGTATTTTAAAATAGTTTGTACTACATTTTGACTCTTTCGCATTTGATCAAGATAAGATAAAACTGATCTAGATTAGTTTTACCGCTTAACAGGAACGTCCTAGCAAAAAACTTTTTTTCTGCAAAGTTGTTCATTGAGGAATTTTAGACATTTCTTCTGAAGGCACCCACCCTCGATCACTAACGTGGATGGCGCTGTATGAAACTTTAGTAAAAACAGCCAAAGAATTGATTTTGACAATTTTTCATACAAATAATTGTTATAAAAAATTGTCATCAAGTTTTTAAAGTTTAACAATAACGAAGTAAATTTGTATCATTCACTAGCAAAATCTTCTGATTTAACAATACTTTTAGTAAAAAAAAAGTCCAAAAACAGTCTTTGACAAAATTCTGGATAACTCATGAAGCGGTAGCTAATTGTTTGTCTGCGACTAGTCAAGACCTTCAATTTTATTGGGTGGTATGAATAAAAATCGTTGAACTTTACTACATGTATCATCTACTCAAAAACAAAATCTACAAAGTTTACTACACTTTTGGTATGAATAAAAAACCTTTCGAACATGTAGTACGTACTGCTTTCGAACAAGAGCAGTGACTGATGTTGCACGTTAAGAAAATTCCATTCAGAGTGCAGCGTAAAATCAATAAAATCATGCATATAAGGGGGATGCCAAATTTGTCGCTGATTCACACGACAAATCATGTAAAAATATGAATTCAAATTCATGTAGGTTATGTAATTTTTTTTATGTTCATGTGAATTTTATAATGATTTGACAACGAAGATTTTTCTGAGCATTTTGGAATTTTAGCTAGAAATCCTATAAAGGGATTTTGAGATTACAGCAATTATAAAATTATAAATTTCCTAGAGTTCTAAAGATTCCAGTACTGAGAATTTGATGAAATAGTTGTAGAATTTTGAGGTTCCTCTGTGGATTTTTAACAGCATGTTAAACTCCGACGATATATATGGTATTCTTAGTATTTCTATGGTATTCTCGTTATTTCGGTAGGTTGTCTGGTAGTATCCCTGGAATTCCCAGAAATAAAAAATAAATTCTCACAATAGTGATTCAGACATTCGAAAGATTATAATATAATTCTCGCATAACTTGTAATCTCGCCTTAAAAGCCATTGGTAACCGTAGCTCCTTGTCTCTAAGCAAATGAATGAATCAGGATGAAACATATCACCACTGGGAGGTAAAGGAGCAAAAATACCATCACAGAAATACCGTCTTAAAGATACCCGAATAATTTCATAAGATTAATAGCCAGATCAAACACCGGATTTACAATATTCCCAAAAGAATCCCAGAATGGCTTCCAGAATCCCAGAATTGTTATTACAAATCTAGAATCGTGGGGGGTCTATAGCCTTGAGGTTACGCTTTCGCTTCATAAGCGGAAGGTCATGGGTTCGATTCCCAGCCCCTCCTCAAAAAATCCGTCTAGCCACCAGAAGACGTCTCACGGAGGACCGTGCTTTGGGGAGCACATCCATCCTCCGTCAGTATCAGATGGTGACTGAGACAAACTGACCATCTTCGCAGGCAGCTAGCCTCACTATCCATTCAAGGCGTCGATAGGCGCATGGTGTACACTCAGGCCTATCGATCGCAAGATTCTTGGTTCGATTCCAGGTTGCCGCGATAACGTTTTTTGTTTTCAAATTCTGATTTCATAAGGCAAATTTATGAATTTCAATCTGATTTCTTGTGGCGAATTTTCATAAGGGGTTCCTATGTTTATCGATAGTCCATTTGCCTGAGTGTATGAGTCGTAACGCTCGAGCCTACCCCCTTCCCCCTTCGAGCGTTACGTAATTTGTGGACGCCGCCTCAGAGAATCTGAGAATTCTCACATAAAATTAAGAATTACTTTATAAATAGGGAAGGTGTACCGGTATTCGCCATGTACCAGTTATTCGCTGCCCAGAATATAAACCGTTTTATGACATATAGCGGGAGATCCCCCAGTACCGGACACTTAAGCCACTAAATTCATAATTCGAAAACAATTGATTTTATGGGCTCGTGTTACCCATTTATGATAAATATTATCATTTTTATAGCGTACAAAAATTAATTTGAAAATATAAATATGAATGTTGACAATGCATTTTGATGGTGTATTTTAGTACCAAATTGATCGTTCTTGAAAGGTGGCACCCAATACCGGACACGATCTGGAAATGCCTCGAATACTGCAAATTTGAACATCATTGAATATGTACACTATAGAAATAGTTTATAATTACCAATTCAATGAATTTGCAACATTTACAAGAATAATTTGAGTTTTTCTTAGTTTGCAAGATGTCTTTCATAAACCTCTTCCATATATGATGAAAAATAGCACATTTTACGATGTTGTTCTGAATGTTCATTCTTCTTAATTTTATTGCATGTTTGATACCATGATTGTCGGAACCCATGAAAAATGAAAGCATTTTGAGACACTGACGCAATAATTACAAATATATCATATAACAAATCAAGCTGTCCGAAACTGAGGGACAGGAGATGCTTAACGAAAATTGTAATTTGTCCATATTTTGTTCAATTATGGTACAAAATACATTCATACTGTCAAATTAGAATTATTTTCGATCAAGCTTACGTGATCCAAAGTATTTTTTCATATTCGAAATAATTTCTGAATAGACTCAAAATTAAGAGAATACGTAATTTTTTTAAAAGATTTTAAATCTTTTCTACTTTTTTAAAAAGACATGCATATTTCAAGGATGTGTTATTCTACGCAAACATTAGTCTACATAATAGCTTTCTTTTCTACTAATACACCATCTTGATTGGACCATGATTTCTCAATTTTTCGACTTTGTCAGTTATTGGGTGCTGTCCGGCACTGGGGGATCTCCCCCTATGGTTGCCAATTGTTTAGTGTTCGCTAAATTGCTTTAAGATAATACGGAAACATTCTTGGAAACCGCAAAATTTTCTCAGAAAATAATAGAAAAAAATCATTTTCCCTAAAATTTTTGCTCCTTTGCACCTATTTTCGCCACCTGTTCCTGATTCGCCACCATCCATAAGAAATCAACATAAGTGGCGAATTCAGGAACCGAGATTAAAATCGTGGCGAATACTGGTGCAAGTGGTCCAGTATTCGCCACCATTATAAAAATACAAGTTTGGTCATGACTTCTTGAAAACACTCTATTAATATTCAATATATTTTTTTTGTACAATAATGTTATGCATTAAAATTTAATAGAATACAAGTATTTTGAAATGTTTTCATAAAAACTTTAGACCACCACAACAAAAAAGCCCCACCAGGCCGCACTTTTTTTTTCTTCGCGACAATGAATTAAATGTTCTTGACTAGCCGCTACCGCTTAATGAGTTATCCAGGATTTTGTCAAACCTTGTTTTTAGACAGTTTTTATTAAAAGTATTTATAAATCCAAAAATGTCACTTGTAAATGATAAACATTTACCATATTATTGTTGAGCTTTGAAAACCGAATGGAAACATTAACATTTTTCGTACGGAAAAATAGTCAAGTCCGACTCTGGCTGTTTTTACTAAAGTTTCATACAGCGCCGTCCTTGTCAGTGATAGAGGGTGGGTGTCTTCAGAAGAAATGTAAAAAAATGCCTAAAGAAAGAACTTTTCAAAAGAAATTTTTTTGCTAAGATGCTCCTGTCAAAAAATGAAACTGATCTAGATCAGTTTAACTTATCTTGATCAAATCCGAAGGGGTTTAAATGTAGTACAGAATATTCCAAAATACATTGTCGAAGATACCAAACGTCTAGAATGCATATCCAGTGTACAAGAGGTTTTGGCCGCCGAAAACAGCGATCTGCCGCATTGTACGTCGGGGTTGGCATTAGGCACAAGCATCATCTAAAAAATGTCAACAAGTAAATGGATTATTATTATAATGTAGTATTCTTTGAAGTACTGCAACCATAAAAAGTTTCCCAAAAAAAGTAGTTTATTTTCAAAAAAAAAAAAAATGAAAAGAGCTTGAAAATGATGCCATTTTAAAATGTCACTTTTAAGGTTCCATAAAAAATCTCACTTTCAGGTAGATGAATACTCATTTTGAAATCTCATATTTATCATATAAATTGTTATTGGAAACTTTAGAAAACTTGAGCGGAAGACTATTGTCTTGATTAGTGCTTATTGCATATCAATTCAAGTTTATTTGGCCCAATGTCACCCCCTCGAAGGGGTAAGATAGGGCCAGTTTTAATACGTACGCTCTTGAAAATAAATTATCAAAACTTACGCAGTTTTGACCCAATCTCACCCCTAACTACGGTATCTTTCAACCAACTACAGCTTACAGTTTGAAAAGATAATAGCATCAAAAATGAATTAAATTTAATATCACAACAACAATCATGGAAAATTTCTTGAATTTATTGAAATGCAATGTTCTAACTTAAATATAGAAAAGTTTGAAAATTATCACAGATGTTACGTATCAATTTGATATTTGTTCTAAATTGAGCTTGAGCTTGAGCTTGATTGGCCGCCCGTTGTTGCTACTCCAGTATCGCCAAATCTGCTGCACTTACACATGAAACCATCCAGATGACTGCTTGGGATTAACAGAATCCCTCAGTGTATAAGTGCTGGTGATCATCTATTTTTAGACAACAATGATGCCTGCCACGTCAGAAGGCAGACCAATGAGAGAAAGGGGAAGAAGTTTATGATGCATTCAATTGGCTCCCACGGGATGGGTGACGGAGTGAGGTAATTTTTAAAGCAGAGAGGCTTGCTTTGGTTAGCATCAGGCTTGCTTTGCTATGCATCAAGTGTACGAAAAAGCGTGCTATAATTATGAAAGAATAGAAGCGTAGGGAAACGGTTTTATTTCTGTCCGTCTCGGGTTTTAGCAGGGGGGTGGCATGAGCCAATATTAACCAACCCAACATCAATTCAACATGGCGTCCAGTGTTCTTGTTTTGAATATTTTTGGAAGGACAAAACATATGTTTTTATGGGTAGGAGACATCAATGATTCCTCGCTGATGCGTAAAATATTGAACAAAATGATGAACTAATGAAAAGCGTCGTCAAATACGACGATTCAATGCGATATGTTGCGATACGATTCAATGCGATAATTGCCAGAATCTAGCACTAGCAGCGTATGAGCTGTATACTCGAAAATCAGGAGCAGCTTAGGGCAAACCGACCAGAAAGTGGGTACCAAAACGCGAAGTACCAAAACGATGTGAGGAAGAGCCAAAATGTATGCAGGATGACAGCCGTGTCGGTCCCCTGGGTTTTAGCAAATGCTATGAACTGTGATAGATCAACTGTGATATATTAAAAGTGGTAGATAGAAGCACAACTACTAAGTACGAGGAAAGGGACGGGCCTGTGATTGAACCCATGACTATCTGCTTATGAAGCAGAAGCGGTAGCCATTGGACCACCAACCTCGTCTTAATTTGATAATTGTTATAAATTAAGACTAAAACTAAATAATGTATATAATTTCTCTGTTTTTATAGCTTTATTAACTAAAATTTCTCTGTTTTTATAGCTTTATTAACGAGATTTTCATCCCTGTGTTAGTTAATCTCGGGACCAGCGCTCTACTTCCCTTCCGAAGGAAATCGTTACTATAACTTTTGAAGTCATAAGTGACTATCTCGGGGATGGGATTCGATCCTAGGTCCTCGACATGAGAGGCGTGTATTATAATTACTACACCGAGACCGGCCCCTCAATTTTTTTTAAAGGCTGATACAAATATTGATTTTCTTTTATATTTCCATCGAAAAGTCGAGAATATGTAGGGGATAAAAGTTATTAAGGTCTGATCCATTGTATGTTCAGAGTGATTCAGATATGATTTACTTCATGTGCGAGTGATTCAGGCCTGACTAACATCATATTCAAATTATTCGAGTCAGAACGTTTCAATGTCTAAGTGATTGACTTTTTATTCAAGTGATTCACTTCATACCTGATCGATTCATGTTTGATTCTCTGTTTCAGACAAGTGGTTCTGATATACTTCATATTCAAGTGTTTCAAGTTTGATTCATTCAATTCTTAGTTATTCGGGTCTGATTTGCATCATTTTCATGTGATTCAGGTCTGCTTCACTTCATTTTCAAGTGATTTAGTTATGTTTCAATATTTGTTCAAGTAACTCAGGCCCAAATTTTTTAATGTTTAAATGATTTAGAGAAATGAAGAAATTTCTTCAGAATCGAGACTGTTTTGCTTTATATTTAAGTGTTTCACTGCCCTTCTACGCCTACTTGTCCCATGTTCCATGCAAACCTTATATTCCGCGGGACAAATATGCGTAGAACGGTAGTTCAGGTCTATTATACTTCATATTTAGGTGATTCAGATTTTATATTCAAGCGATTCATGTTGGATTCGCTCCATATCCAATTGATTCGTGTCGTATTCATTGCGTGTTTGAGTGCATAAGGTCTTAATTATTTCATATTCGCGTGATTCAGTTCTGATCTATTTCATAGTCAAGTAACTAGGATCTAATTAATTTCGAGTTTGAGTTATTCATTTTTGTTTAACTGCATTTTCCAGTGATTCATGTCTTTCAAGCAGGTTAGGACTGAATCACTTCATCTTCTTATGATTCAGGTCTGATTCTCTTTATATTGAAATAATTTAAAACTGACTCACTTCATTTTCAAGAGATTCTGTATTGCTCTACTTAATATTTAGCAAATCATGTTTGATTCAACTCATAATTAAATGATTCAGGTCTGGAATCATATTCAAGAGTTTTAGGTCTGATTCATTTCACTTCCAGTGATATAGTCCTCATTCACTTCATTTTCTAGTAAGTCAGGACTAAATTATTGGATGTTCAAGACTTCAATTTTCTATCTAATCTAGATCGGAAGATATGACTCGCTTGAAATCCTAAAATTTTATTTAATTGCTAGTGAGGGGCACCAAGCAGAAGTTTTCTGAATTAAAAGGTCTACTTTCCGAATGTTCTTTATAACTTTGCCGAAGACTTGATCTTTCTATTTCATGTGGATCGCAAGATAGAACTTCTTAAAAATGTTCAATTTTACATGCTCACACAAAATTTTGAATTAAACTGTCTGTCTTCCGAATTTCCTTGACTTTCTGAACAACTTTTCCAAATATTAGACCTTTCTATCTCATGTGGATCTCAATATAAAACTAGTTAAGATTGATCACTAGCGTCACGTTGCGGTAAAATTTTGAACCAAAATGAATGTACTTGACCTTCACAACAACTTTTTCGAATACTCGAACTTTTTATCTCATGTGAATCAAAGGATAGAACATGCGTGTTCAATTTTACATGCTCACTAGCACCACATAGAGGCAAAATTGCGAATCAAACTGTTTGCTTTCCGAATGTCCTTGATGCGCTGCATAACTTTTACAATAATGTTAAAATATCTGCTTTGAGATGATGGTAAACTATTGGGGGGTGATGGGGTGATTCAATTTTCAACTGATGGTTGCAATACTTTTTTTTTAGTGGAGAATCTTAAAAACCTTTCAAAAAACTTTTGAAAACTACTAAGAATTCCGAAATATCGTTAGAACCCGTTTGAAAAGTTCTGGAGAGATGTTGGATCGCAATGATTTTTCGAGCCCTTAGAAAACCTATTATCCTCATAAAAACTCTAACGGTCTTCTAAAAATGTCATTTAATCCAAAGCAATCCAATGAAAGCCTAAGGAATCGTTACACACAAAAACATAAAAACCACTTAAAGTTTCCTGAGGGCCATCCTTAGCCGAGTGGTTAGAGTCCGCGGCTACAAAGCAAAGCCATGCTGAAGGTGTCTGGGTTCAATTCCCGGTCGGTCCAGGATCTTTTCATAATGGAAATTTCCTTGACTTTCCTGGGCATAGAGTATAACCGTACCTGCCACACGATATACGAATGGAAAAATGGCAACTTTGGCAACACTAAGCTGAGAAGCAGGCTCTCTCCCAGTGGGAATGTAATGTCAAGAAGAAAAAGAAGAACCCTTTGAATCCTAAGGAAAATTCATCTCAGGAACAGTTTTTTCATAAAAAAAAATCTTTTAATAGTATGACCGGGCTGGCACCGATCTTATTTATAGACACAGTGCCCTCCCACATAACTGCATGCCACTGAAAGCAGGCTATACATATCGCACTTCCAATAATTGAACACAAAGTCCGTCAATTACACTCGAATCGATCGACACAGTGCTCCAGTTTTCGATTAACTCTTAGCATCTCAATTACTTCCGCTCCGTGCCCGAACCGCGCTCCGCACTTATGGCCAACGACTATTGTCTGTTTCATTCGCAACAAAACGCGCCGCCAACTTTCGAACAGACTGAAAAAAATCGTCGCCAGCAAAACCAATTGAAGGAGGTGATTGGCCTTTGTGTTGGCAAGACTGGTGAAACGTCAAATGCCAGAAAAAAATCAAAGGAGGTGATTTGCTATTGTGTTGGTAAGACTGGTAAAACGTCAAATACACAGCGGTTGCTTGCCTGGCGACGATTTTGGCGACGGTTTCACGGGCGACGATTACAAATCGTCGCGTCCGATAGGGTGCAAAATTTACAATATATAAAGACCAACTGGCTGGCAGCGCGGCCAGTGGTGTGCGGTAAACCTACTGCAGTTTATTGCATCAAAGTGCCAAACTATAGCGGTAGGTAGTGCCTTCCATCCAATTCAATCCTCTGGCTCGAGCACTTCGCAATTGGTTCCGTCGATTGCAATTTCCAGTTCCGGTGTTGTTTTTCCTTTTGCCCCGACTCCAGGACCGACACTCTGCCTATCATCAATCCACCTTGTGTTGTTTGGCGTCGAGTAGGTTGTACAGATATTATAGGATAGGAAGCAACTAAGACTTACTTCGGAAAATTGCGGGCTCTGTTTGCGAATGCTCTTGGGCCGTTTGTTGGGCATGAGCATTGAGGTGGCCCATTAGCATGAGGGATTGATTATAATATTGAAAAACCCTAATTTTCCAACATACATTGTAAGATTGATCCAATTGTCAAATCCTACACATCAGGTTAATTATCAGTACTGCAAGTCTGAAAGGCTTCCTGTAAGAGCTGGTGTTCCTCAAGGCAGCATTATAGGACCAATATTATACAATATTTTCACATTTGGCTTACCTGAGATATCTCAGAGATGTCAAAAATCTTTGTTTGCGGATTACAAAGGTCTCTCCGCCAAAAAACCAAAGGCCGCCTGCATGTCATCTGTAGTAGATTGCAAACAAATTTGGGTATTTTTTCTTCATACTTATAAAAATGGAATATTCCTCATAATGCTTCGAAAACTCAACTTATGAGAATCCCACAAAAAACAACACCTCTTTATTTGAAACCTTCAAGTAGATATGTTGTGACGATGAGAGGGGTTCCAATAAATTCGTCGTATGAAGTTAAGCATCTAGGGATCATGCTAGATAAAAAATTTACTTTCAAAAATCACATCAAACCAAATTTAACAAAAATATAAGATGTCTGTATCCACTTATTGACCGATAATCAAAACATTGTCTTGAAAACAAGTATGATGTTTAAACAATTCTTCAGATTTCAAATTTTTCAAAAATCCTTTTTTTAACCATAGAATCATAGGCAAAAGCTGTTTGTAACAAATTTTTGTTGTGGAGACTTTTATTTTTAAAAAGATTTTCTAAAATCGAAATCTTAAAATTATTCTAAAAAGCCATTTTCATTAGTAAAACGCCTCCATCAGGAACCTTTTTGTGCAGAGATCTTTCTCACTCTTTCATAAAATTTGTAAAAAGAAACAGTCAGATCCCATACAAAATACATACATTTTGTGGATTTTTCAATCCAGATTTCATGCTATCGTTTAAACCCCCCTCCCCCCCTTCTTGAAGGTGACGGATTCTACTCAAATTTTCACAGTCGTTTCTGAAAATACAAATGACCAAATGTGGGGGGCGTTTTCCTTTTTTATAGTTTGATCATCATGGGCCACCCTTTTGCGCTCAGATATGCTCACATGTGAGCGAAGAGTGAGTAAACAGCAGGTACCTAAACGTAGTGGAAGCCTAGTGAGTTCATGTCGATAGTACTTGATTGAAGAGTGTACGTTGCAGCTATTACGGTACACCGTGGGTATAAGGGTCTGTTTAAGGTTAAACGGTTTTGAATCCACCTTCAACATACACTCGGACCCCTTTTAATGATCGTAGAAAAATTACTAGAAAAAATCGGCCATAAAAAGAGTTTATGATTTTTATGATGTTCTTGAAAAACTAGAAACAAATAGATGCAAAAATACCGATCCAAGATGTTGTGAAAGTGAAATCAAACCAAAAAATTCACTCGACACGGCTCTGTCATTCGAGTTTCTCGACCTTTGTCACTTTATGGAATATGCACTATGGGAGTCGACGGATGGCATATGAAATATGCATGCTTACTTTGATCGACAATGACTACAGACGAGTCACATGTAGCTGCTCGATTTACAAAATAGGCCCCTAATTTTCATAGATTCGTCTTGGGAAGAGTTGTAAAGGACAAAGCTCGCTTTCTTTCAGAATTATTCATGGTAAAAAAATCCACTTCTATGCAACGGCAGTGTACAACACCACTTCCGTTGGAATATCTTGGAATCTGAACGAATTAGAAAATGTATGTCTTTTAGACAGTTTTTAGAGTGAGCATTGCTTCCCTGAGGGATCCTACAGAGTTCTGAATTCATCCACTAGGGTAACGGTCTATTTTGGACCCCCTAGGGAAGTGATTTTAGTTTTTTGTCTCAATTAATTAATTGCACAGCGTAACCACGTTAAAGAACATGCCAAAATGTAGAGAAAAATTTCCTCTACGAGATAAAAATGCCCATACGGTCATGTAGGATCCAAAAAACGTCGAGAATAATTAAATTGTGAAGCACTGTTCTTCATTATTTTGGACACACCAATAAATTTTTAACCCTCAAAGTATATATTTTGGACTCCGGCATTTTTTATCGTTTGGCAACAAAGTTCAAGACACTGATTGTATAATATGCTTGCCCAAAGTCTAATCAATGGATTGACAATGGAAAACCGAAAAAAATCTACGTTTAGTTCAGAAATTTGATAAAAGTTTTTGTTTACATTTGAAAAATTTCTGATGGCTTCAATTTCTGTGTGTAACGTGTTGTAACGGTTGCATGGATGAACTGATAAAATTAAATTAATTTCAGATAAAATAAGCACATTTTCTGTGTACAAACGGTTGCAAGTGTGGAATAGTCCTATCTTTCCAATGGCGTGCGAATTGAGTTGGCCTTTCGATTTAAACTGGGAAATTTGCAGGAAAATGGCCCAGGGGGTCCGAAATATATTGGTTACCCTATTTGGCGCTAGTGTGCATAAACAATGGAGTGAACTAAGCCGTCGTAAAGAGAAATTGAAGGTTGTTTATCATCATCGGAAGACTCAAACATCTTCACAATTAGGCTGCGCACTTATATATGTTTGATTGAAATCGTTTAAAAGTTGAACACATGGAATTCCTGTAGGTTTCACCTTAACTAGACCTTGCGATTGGTGCTGCCAACCAGCATATGTTGCATATTAATCAAATATGCATATCTAATTCCATTTCTCTATGGAGAATTTGCATCCCACTGTGTACTATCGACACGAAGATTCAGTGGAAGCCGGTACCATGTATGGTGAACTGGTAGAAGGTTTATATTACACATGTTAAAATAGGATATCCACGCCATGACAACTGTGTTTTGTATTCGAGGAGTAGGGTAGCTCGCCTTCTGTTGAACGGGAAAAATTTCGCCTATTTTTGAACACCCCGTGTGTTACGGCGTGTTCCACAATTGACAAATATTTTAGTCGTTCATCATCATCATCTTCTTCTTGTTCTTGCCTGCTTCTTAGGTTAGTGTTCTTAAGAGCACTTTCACAGTTATTAACTGAGAGCTTTCTTTGCCAAAGTTGCCATTTTCGCATTTGTATACCGTGTGGCAAGTACGATGATACTTTATGCCCAAAAAGTCATGGAAATTTCCATTACGAAAGGTCCTGAACCGACCGGGAATCGAACCTAGACACCTTCAGCCTTAAGTCTTTCAGCAATTGGCGAATTACCCTATATCAAACCGTTTTGATTATAATACAACCTAGCATTCACACTCCTGAAGGTAGCCTATCAATTTCCCCATTCACCACAGGTATTCGATATCCTCTGGAGCGATCCGCAACACAACGAAGGCTGCCGGCCAAACTCACTGCGTGGCGCCGGGACCTATTTTGGGCCGGACGTGACCAACAAGTTCCTACAACGATACAAGCTGCAGTATCTGGTGCGGTCGCACGAATGCAAACCCGATGGTCACGAAATCATGCACGGCGGAAAGGTACGTATCAATAATCGCAATGAACTCGCTCATCAGTGCTAATAAACAGTAATCGTTTCTCCCGATTCTCCGCCGCAAAACTAGGTCATCACGATATTTTCCGCCTCCAACTATTACGAAATAGGTTCCAACAAGGGGGCCTACCTCAAGCTGGACCCCCAGTTGGATACCCATTTCGTGATGTACACGGCAGCGGCGTCGAAGACACGCAAACTGACCTTCCGGCAGCGCGTTGGACTGGTGGAAAGTTCAGCACTGCGAGAACTGGCAGCACGGTTACGCGAACGGCGGATGGAGCTGGAGCGGGAGTTCAAAACGCGTGATACGCAAAATGCCGGTGAGTCACGATTTTTGATGAGTTTAGCTCGGCGATAATGGGGTCCATTGTAATGGTAATTTGAAATTATTTGTACGAAAGTTTTAATAATATTGCGGCTAGGTTTCAAACTATCTTTAAACTGAGATATATAGGAGTGAAGAGTTACAAATACCGAAAATCCAAACATTACGTAAAGTCTGTTCCACAGAATTTGGCTTTTTATTTTGATTTACTGTGGTGCTTCTTGTTGTCATAACGAGAAATTTTTTACAGCGTTTTGACACGGAAGAATAGTTTCTTCAGTGGTTAAAATTGTAATGAGATTCATACATATTTGCAAAAACATCGAAGTTGGAACACG
Organism: Aedes aegypti; assembly: GCF_002204515.2. Classification (NCBI taxonomy): domain Eukaryota; kingdom Metazoa; phylum Arthropoda; class Insecta; order Diptera; family Culicidae; genus Aedes; species Aedes aegypti. The sequence goes on from NC_035109.1 coordinate 330,780,405, forward strand.
AAAGACCTGAGGGAATTCTGCACAATTACATTGAAATCCCTACATACTCAGAGAAATGATCGCAAAAACTATTAAATTTTCAAATCCGGTCGTAATAATTCAGAACGTAAAGTGGTAAAATCGGGTATATTCAAATAAGCTTTAGCAGAGAAATTCACTTGAAAGTTGATGATTTGGCAAGTTATCGGCGGTTATGTAAAAGAACTTCACTTTTTTTAATCACTGGACCATAAAATGGACTAATTTACAAAGTACAGTTTCTTCAGCAAAGAATTTTCCTATTCGTCCCGTGAAGCTCTGACATGGCCAAAGCCAGCTGTCATTACAGACCTGACGTCATACAATGGTATGGTATGTTTATGATACTACCATTGCTCAAGGACATTTAGGAGCGATTGACAGATATTTTGAATTTATTTTGATTGTTGAAAGATTAAAAAATGGGCTTTTTAGTTTAAAAGTTGATCAGTGGAATAATGTAGGAATTAAGAGGGGTACTAGAGACGATATCAAATGAGCAGAAGGGCATACAGTTCTAGTAACAATGAAAGATGAAACAGATAGAAAGAGACGAATGACACGTGAGTCTTGTAAAATGTTTCAAGCGATTAAGTTGTACTGGAATTACTCCTGAAGCAATTCGGTTGATCGAGCCATTTGATTTGCATGTGCCGGTTCCTCGTTCAGGACGCCCCTGTATTGCCTCAAAATTCATTCTAAATATGTATTGAGAGATCTGATGAACAATTTCTTTGACATCTTCTTCACAAACTTTTCAAGGAATATCCAAGAATACATTCAAGAATTTCGAGAGAAAATGCACAATGATTTTCTTGTGTGAATTATTACAGGAGCTTTGGCAAAGATTCTATTGAAACATTCTTGGTTTTTCAAGGTTTGTACTTTTTTTCAAGGTTTGGACTTTTTTCAAAAAAATTCTAATAGTATTCTCTTCCAAGAATTTCTTCAAAGATTCCTTTCTGACTCTTAATGGAAAACAAAACAACACTGAGGAATTAAGTTATTTTAAGTTTTTTTTTTCTAGAAATTCATCCATATTTAAAGTTTTGCTGAAATGTACCCTAGTTAGATGTTTTTCAGAATTTCATTTATTTCAGAATTGACTGTGCCTAAGATTTCAGGGCAGAATTAAAAATGAATCTAGGGTGCGATTCTGACGGAGCCGTAGGCATGATATTTCAAAGAATTCGTAGGATTTTCAATTCGTCGTGGCAAAAATTTTGGGTAACAGTTTCAGTGCATCTTGCGCAGAGTTATCATATAATTCTGACAGAACTCTACTCTACTATTTTCCAAGTTTAACATGTAAACTAGCTCTTACAGGTAAGATTTACTTGCTTCTTATGGCAAACTTATCCGTCTTCAGGTAATTTGAATAATAACTCACGAGGTTGAATCCGGAGGAGTGAATTTCCTTACAGTAATGACCAAGAAAATTAATTCAAGGATTCCTTGAGAAATTTGGAGCAAACTAATTAAACTTTCTAATGAATTACTCTAAGGATTCGTTAGGAAGTTCATCCACTTATTCCATAAGAAAAATCAGAATTTCCTCCGAAAACAATTTCGAGAGTTGAAGCTCTTGATTCGTTTTTTATCAGGACCAACGGGATTCTTCCTCAATCTATAGCAGCATCAAATAAGAGATATTTTTCAGCGAATTCTTTCCTTGTGTACCTGAGCAATCTAAGACAAACTGAAGGAATTGTTTCTATAGTTTTACATAAAACATATATTTTCCTGTTTTCAATTCAGGGTATTCGCTAAGGAAGTTACAGTGATTTTTGAGTATTTTAGCACAAACAAGCCGGAATGTAATTAGACTGTACCATGTTAGTAGGTCCAGGAAAACTTACTCCATGATACATAACGGGTGTTCAATAAGAAATCAGATTATTCGGTAAAATATTCCATACTAGTTGTCCCGGCAAACTTCCTCTTGCTGTTGAGAAACGCTTTGTCCCATACAAAATAACAGTTCCGTTCACTCTCATTTTTCCGATTCTCCCGGAGAATATCTTCGGATTTTTATACACACAATCTCGTCGGAGCCCTTGACGAACAAAACGGAGAAAGAATCATTCCAATTTGTTGACCCGTTCGTAAGCCATTTCGTGACATACAAACACCACTACATTTTTATTTTATTCCATATATTTCAACGGTTTAAGTATTTTCTATTAAAAACATAATTTTCACTCTTCCAAAAAAAAAAACGTCAATCAATATTGGAGAAGAGGCCCTGATCAGCCGTACTACGCAACTTAGTCACGATGCTCTCACAAGAGCGCTTAACGGTACTGACGCTTAATGGCATCTTACATATACAAATCCGGATACTCGTGGTCAACTGCTTCGTATCGTTGGCAAGCCAACTCATTTTGTACACTAGACCACTGAGGAAGCCAAGAAAATCTTCAATGTAAAACTGTACAACACGTTCGCTGAGTGCTTGCTGTTTCGACGTCATCTTCGAATGAACGAACAACACCTGAGCGAAAAGAAACATGCCACCAATTTTCAGGGAATCCAGAGAGCAATTCTCTTCGAGAGAATAAAAATACGCTCTTTATTTGAACTACAGTAAGGTATTGAAATCATTCTCATTTTTAACTGAGCACCCATTATGTTTCTTCAACAGATGAATATTAATATAATTCTTTGCCAGAATAGCACATATTCTGGATTTACTTACCAAATATCTATAAACTCCAGGCATAAAGGTCTATCGAAAAATCTGTAGAACAATTTCTAAAGAATTTTCTAAAGATAACTGAAATCGAAGTCCTGAATGCATTCGTAGAGCAAATTTATATATTTGCTAATTTTAAATGCATCGTTAAGTAAATTTTCTGAAGTACAGGCAGTCAAAGCATGATATTGAATTGATGAACATACGAGATGAAAGATAGACATATCATATCTAGACATCTACTACATCAATAAATTTAAAATTTTTGTATCCCACTCGTTGCGAATGATAAGTGATTACAGAAGCTAAATATTGTATGGTAAGATTAGAAAGATGTATGCTTACTTTCATGGCCGTACAATTCACATGAAAAGATAATCGAGAAAACAGCATTCCATTATAACTCCTACCACAGTATTCCATCTTCGTTATCGATAATTGCAGATGGCAGCAACAGATCTCGTAAGTAGGTCACATTTTTCTATCCATAAACTGCTGAACATCAGAGCATATTTATCCAGAGGAAAAACCATCTTCCATCACTGAATGTGACATACACGTAGCCAATCGAGTTAGTGGCACACATACCGAAGTACATCGAAGTATGGCTACTCTTCAAGCTCTTTCGAAAACAGGAGGTAAAAGTACCTACAGGCAGTAGCTAGTCGGTAACAACATAACAAATTGATTACCTCGTCAATCGGTTTTACTGCCGAGTTGGGGGGACCGAGGTGAACGCGCAGCTTTACAGCTAGACTAATCAGAGGGTGGTGGGTTCGAATCACACCGGTCAAAGATTTTTTTCGGATTCTTCGTTGCTGCCAGATATACACATGCAAAAATGATCAATCGACGAAGAAAGCTTTCGATTAATATCTGTGAAAATGAACTAAGCTGAAAACCAGGCTCAGAAGCAGAAGTGGTTGTGACCTGCAATCAGGAAATCGCACGAGCGGATGGTACGTGACCAACGAAGTAATCGATTATCTAGAAACCCGTGAATGAACGTAGCGTAATGTGATTTTTTCGCGATTCACTTTCTTGCACTTAGTGCAAAACTGTGCGACAGGGATAAAACCATGTCGATGTATGTCGATAATTATGTTTGGTTGATGCAGCTTTGTGAGGATCACAGCAAATACATAAATTCGTGGAAGATAGAGCCGACGTGGGCCTTTCTTAGCCGAGTGGTTAGAGTCCGCGGCTACAAAGCAAAGTCATGCTGAAGGTGTCTGGGTTCGAAGCCCGGTCGGTCCAGGATCTTTTCGTAATGGAAATTTCCTTTAATTCCCTGGGCATAAAGTATCTTCGTACCTGCTCCACGATATACGAAGTGCTCATAAGAACACTAAGCTGAGAAGCATGCTCTGTCCCAGTGGGGACGTTAATGCGAAGTAGAAAAAGAGCCGACGGAACTGTTTGCTGCTCGGCACCATAAATATGAGGCTTTCAGTTCAATGAGTACGATGGAATCTTTTGCAGATAACCATGTCATCGGGAGTTTCTATTTCCGTCAACCGATGCGAAAGTTCTTCGAATGATCGAGATAAATAATGTTATTGATGTTCAATGCAGCGTAATAAATACAGTCAGAAACTGATGTTGATTTGAAGACAGTTATCTCTCAGCGATATATTTTAGGCAATTTTTAGTAAATTCAAAAGTTATTATTAAACCAAATGTGTATCATCTGCGTTGCACCCTTTACACTGCGGAACACGATTTTGTCTCAAGCACCAAAATACCGCTATTTACTTAATTAAGGGTTCCTGAATCCATTACCATTTACAGAAATATCATAGCACGTCTAGTTTTTGAGATATTGGCTGTTGAAAATGCTACATTTGACTATTTCAGCCAACTTGCATGCAAGTTTCCCAGCTTGTATGGCAATTTATTTGCCTAATTCGCCTCAGAATTCAAACTTCATGTGTATAACAATACTTATCATGGGGACGGACCTGGAGTAATGGTTAGAACACACGCCTCTCACGCCGAGGACCTGGGATCGAATCCCATCCCCGAGAAAGTCACTATAAATTTCAGTGACGACGAAGGGAAGTAAAGCCGTTGGTCCCGAGATGAACTAGTCCAGGGCTAAAAATCTCGTTCATAAAGATAGAAAAAAATACTTATCATCAATGTTGATAATATTTAAGATGCTCAAAACTTATTTTTTGTTGGTTTAGAAAAGTATTGTATTTTGCCATATAAGAGAAACGAAGAATTTCGTATGGAGACTGCAAGCATGTTTAAAAAATCGATTAAACCTCAATTTTATCGTACAATTTCGATCAAATATGATCTGAAATGCAAGCTAAAGTCCTATTTTGCATGCTTGGTAGATTAGATCATAATATTTTTTGATAAATCATTGTTTAAATTTTATGTAAACATCAATGAAACCAGTGTTTTATACAACTTTAGCGACCTGGCAGTTCAGATGCTAAAGTTCTTCAAGTTTACTGTTTTACGGTCATTCAGTATTTTTAACCGAACAAGCATAATTTAACAACTATGTGCCAATTAATTTATTATTTGTCATATTAAATAAGGGCAATCGAAGTAGTGACAGCACTAGCTGACATCAGTTGAGCACGATTCCCTTGAAAAAATTGTCACAAACCAGCACAAAATAAATAAATTTTACGATTTACGCCAATCCCACGGGAGCCCTTCTGCCATGTACTTTAAATTGGATACTCAAACAACACCCTGTTTTCCCGTCCCGCCGAACCATTTGTCATCATTCCCTCAAAAGGGAACGTCTTGTTTATTATAGGACGAAGCAAGCTTACTTCCGGAATTATCGCTTGCTTCTCGGTAATCTCCGAGTCTAAAATTTACGACTTGTCACCATCCCTTCGCAGACGAGTTGACCGAATTTTGATGGCGGTCCAAATAACAAGACTATAGAGAAGGCAAAAAGACTGCACATCAGTTCAAAGTAATTAATAGAAAAAGAAACAAAAAATATCAAAAAAAACTAACATGATTTGCACCTAACCAACGCAGTTTTTGTGGTAACTCGATAAAAATAAGCGATGGAAAATTAAATCAACATTATAATGTTTACCTATATAAATTGATAAAAGTAAGATGAATATATTTAAAAGTTTTAGTGTTATATATATTTTTTTCAATTGTAGTGCTCATTGCCCTTTTTTTTGAAAAATTCATTCATTAGGTGGAAAACTAGCCATTCTATATTAAAATACCCATTAATACATTTTAAAAAAATCGTGAATATCGAATACCGAATTTTTATTTTTATTTGTGGGGATTTGAATGTGGGGATTTGAATTCGAAACTTGTAACCTTCTGAGTTATTGGGTCACCAAGTGGCTCGGTAGCTTAGTTGATAAAGCGCTCGTCTAGCATATAAGAGTCCTGGGTTCAAATCCCAGCCGAGCACGTGGATTTTTTTTCTCATAATTTCACACATAATTTATATATCTTTACCACGCGTAATGAGTGCTTTTTTATGTTTTTCTATGGCATGGCAATATTTTTCCCAATTTGAACTGCTGTTGACAGTTGGACTCGGAGCAAAAGATTTGCCCTAGCGTGAAAACTGTATTATGAACAAGTCATCAAACTGTGGGGCGACTTGTGTCACAATTTTTACGAGCGTTTTTCACCCTATTCCCCCTTTTTGGGGGTTGAGACGGGTTTTAGCTCTGCACCCCGGTAGGATTGGTGACACAAGAACGAAGCCGGACCGACGACAGGGTTATTGTTTCTTATTTCATAATTTTCTTATGCCCGGCACCCAAAAGCCATTCTCCAATCGTTGCTTTGACGGGTTCGGTTAGATCCAACTCTGTGCAATCAGGTGGCCAAAAATTAAAAAAAAACATCAATCTGATCAATCCATAGTTGATACTTCTGTTAAGATATTCCTGGAATATCAGAGTAAGCTTTTTGTAGTTTTATTGATACAGTGTACAAAAGTTTTAATTTATATGAAAAATAAAGAATGCAATGTATAAAAAAGGTATTTTTCGGGAACATGTTTGCATTTTTCTCATTTATGCATTATTGATTTTTTCAATATTTTAACAAATTTTCTTTAAAAACAGGAAAAGATTGCTTTAGGGGATATTTGTTCTAGTTACGAATTAGTAACGAACCTCATTATTGAACTATAAACCCTTTTTAAAAGCTCGTCTCGAAAACATGGTTTTTAAAAGATAATGTCAACTTCTTATCACGAAACTCATGGAAATAACTAAGGACGGCAAAAATGGTTTTGGCCGCCTTACTTTATGGAATCCACCCATAGTGGATCCTGGGAGCTCTGCAGGGAGCTCACTAAAGTAGCGACAAAATATTGCGACCGGCATCGTCGTCAACGACGTCGTTCTCACCGTAAAAAAGGATGACGACAGCCGCACTGGAACCGAAACGTAACGTGTCCCTCCCGAAAGGCGGAAATACGGTTAAGCTCCACTGCACTCGTAAATGTGGGTTCTTTGGGCGGCGGATATGAGCTGCTTTTGATATGTGGTCGTTCTCATTCGAGGCACAAAGGGCCGTTTGAAAACTCAGCTTGTAGCTCTGCCGTGTAAGTCATGTACAGTTAATTCTCTACTTTTCGAGGCATATAGAACAATGTATTTCCCTTTGTCGGCTTGTAGGCTAACATGTGACACGGGTGTATCGACCTTTACAGACTGAAGCTTCTTTAGATAATCACAGGAGCGCTGCAACAAAATCTCTGAAATTTCAAAGCCTCCTTCAAAGGTTTATGATAAACTAACATAGTATGTCCCATTGAGAGCTTATTCGGCATCCAAGTCATTCCCAGCAATAGAAGAATACCTAAGACCCATACAAGAATACTGAATTCAGTCTTTGGTTTGAATAAATTATCTCTTTTCAAATGTATGTCTGAAATACAATCTTTCTTAATATTATTCTTTCATTCACTGCTTGTTTTTGTTGGTTTGTGTTTATGATTTCCCAATGTGTTCTAGCAAAAATAGAGATTCTACTGTTCACCATAATCACAGTTTAAATTTGTGGCAATTCTATAACATTACTGTTCTTCAACACCTGATAAATCAAACTGCCAGTTCTGAAGACGTGTATAATGAATTTAATGTCCTCATCGCTCTAACGAAGCAGATACCAACCTGCCTAACGTAAAATTTGAATCATAATTTTCGATTCGAAGTCTCGGAAGAAAACGGAAAACCTCTCAAGATTTACCCAAAAACTTTGTCGCCGTTCGCGCACTTTTAATTACTTCGTTCGTTTTGGCACGGAACGATTTTTTTATGGGTTTGGCACAATGCCTTTTGCTCACTGTGACTGTCATTGTTGTACTTTGTCGGGGGCGCAACATTGAATAGAACTTGGAATGGAAACGAACGCCATAGGCCAAGTGTATCATTAAAATGGAAATTTTATCCTCAGGTGAGATTTATAACATTTGTTTGGGCCACCATTAGCTTTGTTTTGGACATTGTATACGGAAAATTATTACGAAAGTGACGTCAATTTGCGCTACAATTTAGTTTTTGCTTCTCGATTTTTGTTAATTTCTTTTAGTAGAAGCTGTTTATGTCGATTTCAAGAGTTGACAACTGCTGATATTCCTTTAAAATGTAATACCTGAAAACCTATAAAGATCAATGAAGGTCCCTGCACGGTGCCCCAACAGACCGTTATTATGAAAAAAAAATGTCCATCGAATCTGAGCACACGACTTGACTCCTGAGGTCATTTTGCTCCTCTGAGCCAATTTAAAAAAAATCCTAGGAGGAATCTCAAGTAATCAAGATTTGAAGTTTTTGACTTTAATTGAAATTTTGACTTGAAAAACAGACAAAAATGTTCAATAATTTGGCCAAACTGTCCTCAACTAGTATATAACTACTTCCGTTGTTATAATTAGAAATATTTACAACTTACTTAATTTACCTGAGTTGCTTAAGTATGTTTTTCATGACTCAAACCAGTAAGCTTTGTTTAATAGAATGAAATCGAAGAAATAAATTTCTATATGCAATTGATGTAGGGTAAAATCACCGGGTTTGGCCGGCCTAAGAGAAAATGTCAATAAAAAATATATGGGGAGCCGTATTTATGCAAAAGCAAGCTTTCAATCCATATTATGTGTGTAAAATATCGAGACTAAGCTAAAAACATCGTTTCGCTTCGAAAAAATCATTGGTCAATATAGGCGACCAGAACCCGTTTCGGCTAGAGACTTAACCTCGGTTCCTAAATTGGCAAATCACATTGATTTCTTTTGAGAGTGGCCAATTAAGAAGTACCCTGGCAAAATTGGGTGTATGGGAGTTAAAATTATAAGAAAAATCAATTGTTTTGCCATGTTTTGAATTAATTTGCATAGCATAGCATAGCATAGCATAGACTGACTATACATGTCAATGGTTGCTACTCCATGATTGATCAGAACTGGTAATAATTGCACTGCGATCCAAATGAATAAGGGATGGGAGTTTCCGCTTACTCTCGGAGTGCAATTTTAGCAGATCTAATATTATTGATCAATAACGGCGCCGGCCAAGTCCTTACAGTCAGTTGGGACAGGGAAGGAATGTTAGGGTGTAATGATTGTTGCTTCTAGAGACCGAGAATACCTCTGCATCTCCACAATCACCACGGGAAGGGTGTTTATTAGTGGAGAAGGAAAAGATCTGGGAGTCACCTTTGGTCGGTGATGCGATCCATGGATAAGGAGGAAAAATACGATTTATACTTAAAGCTAGTTTTTAGTTTTGTCTCAAAAAGTTTTTGGCAGAAGAAATAAACGTCAACATCTATAATGTCGAACCATTCAAAAGAAGTTTTTAATAATGGCAAAAAGAGAAAAATATATGCGTTTGTTTTAAATTATATGAAACAGGCATAATGCTGACACTTGTAGTGACGAACCATACATAGTTTGTTTGAAAATTACATAAAAGTATTATTGAACATTGTTGCCTCAAGAAGAAAAGTCTTTGGTAGAAGTTTTAAAATGAACGTCGACATTCATAATGTCGAACAATTCAAAAAATATTTTAAGTAATATCAAAAATTATATTTGTTTATTAGCATTATATAAAACAGGCATAACGCCGACACTTGTAGTGACGAATCATACAAAGTTTGATTGAATATTACAAAAAAGTAACGCATTCATGAAAAAATGTGTTATCATAAGCATGAAACGAGCTCACCAGTTGGTAATCCATCCTCTACTGAACACGAATATCTTTTCGCATTCAAAGAGTGCGAACAGCAAAACTTCTCAGCGCCCCGAAAACGAACCGTCTTGCTTTGGCTTTCCAAAACACTGCCCAGCACAACACGCGAAACAAAAAACCAAACTCCCGGCGTCCCGAAAACGAAGCGTCTTGTTTGGGCTTTCCAAAACACTGCACAGCAAAACCCGCGAAACGAAAACCAAACTTCCGGCGTCCCGAAAACTAAGCGTCTTGCTTGGGCTTTCCAAAACACTGCCCAGCAAAACCCGCGAAACGAAAACCAAACTCCCGGCGTCCCGAAAACTAAGCGTCTTGTTTGGGCTTTCCAAAACACTGCCCAACACAACACGCGAAACAAAAAAACAAACTCCTGGCGTCCCGAAAACGAAGCGTCTTGTTTGGGCTTTCCAAAACACTGCCCAACACAACACGCGAAACAAAAAAACAAACTCCTGGCGTCCCGAAAACGAAGCGTCTTGTTTGGGCTTTCCAAAACACTCTTTGCCATGTTTTGAATTAATTTGGACGAATAAATGAATGTAGTTCTATCATGTGAATGTGATTTACTGAACTCAACAGGTTTCATGCTGATTAGCTATGTAAAACGGTATATAATCCACTATGGCTAAAACTGGCGTATGGCCAAAACCGGTGCTTCTACCCTATCATTTTTAATTCAAATATCTTATCAAAGTAGTATATGAAACTCTTTTAGAGCTTTGAAAAATGCGTAATTTGGTGAGTGAAGAAACTCGCTATCGCTTTCCGTTTGGGAGTTATTGTTGTTTTTCTCACAAAACCATGCCTACTTTGATTGTGAATATCTCTGATTGGGGCAAACATAGAAAATATCTTTTGACGGCATTCAAAAGATTAAATAAAATTGTATATCACATCAAAAAATTACAGATGTGTTATTTTTGTAACTCTAATAAAATGCCTTGAAAAACAAATGATTGTCGTCACAAAAACTTTAATAACTTTTGAACTCAAATAGATATAAACAATCCTTTTGCATAAAAATTTGCGTTTTGTTAAATTTTAAAAGTCGTTCACCCAGTCCCTGATCATCTGTTTTATGTCGGAAGGTTGTAAAAATTTACAATTCATCGCTTTCAAAACAACGAGTGAAATGATCGAGAAAGTTACATAGGAAACGTGCTTTACGAATTTAAGTTTTTCAAAATGTATCAAATTCAAAATTTTTTAACGTTCCATCAATCCGCATAGTGTTTCCCTCTGAAAACTCGTTTATTTTAGAGAAATTGACAAGGTGCGTTTCGCCCCGGCAGTGCATGTTTCCCCGAAAGCCCCTAATATTGTAACGCGGACATGGCTTCCTCATTGCTAACAAGTGTTTTTTGTTTCGATATACATCTTTAAGCCATATACAGAGGAAAAAATAAACAAGTAGGTAGATATCGCATTGACAAAAACTCAAATTCGATTCAATTCATATGTTTTGCTCTATACAAAACAACTTTTACCGAAATAATTTCAAGCGGATTACATCACTCTTCAAGAAAAGTTCAAAACAAACTAAACGCATGATCGTTTGGCTCACGCTTTGACAATTAGAAAACTGGATCGAAAAAGTACTGATTAGAAATCAAGCATAGATTGTATAACTTTTTGTGTTTAGACTAAAGAAACTATAGGCAAAGAAACTAAATGTTCCAATTGTATTTCCAAATTTACTGTCAATGTCATTCTAATCGAGCAAGAGACTTGTCAAACACTTTTTCACACACGCTGAAAAAGGCTCACACAAAAATGTTACCACCATCGAAAATGTTGCTTCTTCTGAAGTAGCATATTTTCTGAATACACGAGTGTCAGTTGAAATTTTCATGTTTTGCTCTACTGGTTTTCTACACATTCAGTCAATTTTTCATTCGTAACTTAAACCTGTGTAAACTCAACACATGAAACTTGTGAACCAATTCTAGCGTGAAATTCGTCATTGATTTGGCATAGTTGCTAGCTGATTTATTCTCAATATGATAAGGTTTCGTCTCTTTGTTTTTTAGACTATTTAGTTTAGACCATCTTCCACAGTGCTTTTTTGCATGAATAACTACACTGAAAAAGAGCCATCTACACACTTAGATTAAATTACTGGGGTCGGTAAAATTTTTCTGGGTTTTGGAACTACCGAAAAAGTCAGTAAAATGAAAACTGTCGCCACGCGTAATTGAAAAGCAAATTTCACCATGTTTTATTTTTTATCGATAAATGATATAAAATGGAAGCTCTCTGCAAAATTTCAGTAAAAAATCTCTGTTTTTCGATTTCTGACATATTTTTTAATGTACTGACTTTTTCGGTAGTTCCAAAACCCAGTTATTTTTTACCGAACAGATTGAGTGTGTATTGCTTTTTCAGTTTTAAATATCGCCCTATTGTTGCTTCATATAGAAGATTGTAAACATTTCATCCGGAGCTGTCAAATGTCATGAATATCAAGTGACTTTGACAATTGAATACTGCTAATATCATCTTTCCCCGTGGAAAAAGTCATCAGGAAATGTTTTTCCTAATTACTTTTTCCGAACTACTATCGGTTGACAGTATTTGCTGATGCTATATTTTACATGGAAAGTTGCCATGAACATTTAAAATTTTCCAACATTTTTACATTTAACAGCACTTTAATTGTTCAGGTGGGTCACTATTTTCTTGAAGCAGCTCTTTTATGGTTTTAGCAGCTCAAAACTGTAACGATTGTTTATTGAATTATCTTTCAGAATCATATAATCATTACTTCACTTACATGAATAGTTTCCTTCCTTCAACCAATTCTCCTCTCCCTTTATATCCCAGAACCTTTTCCTCTTTTTACTGAGGTTTCCTTCCACTCTGCTTTAATTATTGAGACAAATTAAATTATTATTTTTAATTTTCTCTCACACTTATTTCAACTTACTATTATATGCAGTCAGAATAATTCCGATACGTTTGTTTCCACTTGATAATGATGAAATACGTGCACTATTGATGACAACCTGGAATAATTTCAGTTCTACACTTACGTTTGAGGCTTTAACTGCCGAAGTACAACTTCTTATAATGCGCGATTTAACAATAAAAAATATATTTTTAAATTATACTTTACTTCAATAGCAAAAACTTCGTGGCAATGATAGATTCAACAATTCACTGTTATTGGAGGTTTTGTTTTGGTTCTAATCCCTATCTATCTCTCGGTTTCTAAGGTTGTTCGATTTGTTCTATGTGATAGTGCGCCTGGGCCGTGTTGCCAGTGAACGGTGCCTCAACAATAATAATAATTTATAATAATGACAGAATGCGTTATGACAACACAATTTTACATTCAATAGTTATTCTAAAGGTTTCGACTTGTATTGTTATTTTGAAAGAGCATATGTTTTAAATTATTGCATATCTGCTACTCAACTTTTCTTGAAAAACTTTATAACCTCTCAATTTGTTCTTACGGTGGTAATGTTTATTGTTATTTTGTTTTTGATTTACCATTTCCCTCTACCCGGGTAGGAAAACGTCTTCAGTTTTGGAATACACTGATAAATTTTTAATCCTTGCCTGATAAATGTGTTTTTATTTTGTTTTATTATTCTGCATATTTTTGGGATTGGACCCCGTCTAATACTGAAAATCCCTACAATAAAGTGAATCTAATTCTAAGTCTTCTGCATGGTGTTTGAGTCATATTTTGGGAAATGTATGTAATTATATGAGAACTGTTTCCTGATTTTCTTTTGCATGTGGAAAATGCCCGGTCTTTCAGTAAACCATTGATTTCTCTTCACGAAACGCCAATCACTCAAGAAGACGATAATGTTACCCTTCAAAAGCACATCTAAACATCTTTTTCAAAAAGCGATCAAAACATTTTCCTGTTTCCTATCGTCGTCGCGTCGGGGTCGTAGCAAAGAGCGTCTGGTTCTTCTTTACAATTGTAATGCACTTGCTGGTACCTGCAATTTTCCATATCAAAGGAAAACTGAATAACTACATACCACCCTCTAACACTTTCCTCACTTGAAACCGCTATCTCACAGAAAAATACGAAATGGTTCGTCATATTTTCCATTCGTTATTTCTTCTGATTCCGCTGCAAATAAGCAAAGCAAGAATTTTTCTTCTGCGACTCTCCTACAACCCATCTCGATCTGTTTTGCATATTTCCGCACAGGTATCCTCTCCGTTACAAAGTGGTGCGAGGCGATGGAAGCTGCCACCAATCTGGGTCTGCCGTGGCGTATGCTCCGAGATAAACTAGCTCCGGTGGACAACCCAACCGTAGCCAGCACCACCGGTTCGGAGGTCAACTACCGCAAGACGTTGCATCTGCTCGACACGGATTCGTTTGTAAGTGTTTAGTTCATTTTAGATGATTTACTCCAGTGATTAATTGCATCAAATTATCCGTAGAAATGCGCCCAGAATGGAACCGCATCCGTGGCGGAGTCACTGTACAAGAACAAGAGCAGCTTGGAGGCGATCTTCCGGATACTGGATAAGGACAACTCGGGACAGATTTCGCTGGAGGAGTTCGGCGAGGCGTGTGACCTGCTGGAGAAGCACTTCCCGCACAACACCCACGAGCAGCTGCTGGACATGTGCAGAATGATGGACATCAACAAGGACGGGTTGGTGGATTTGAACGAGTTCCTGGAAACGTTCCGGCTGTGCGAGAATGCCAAGGCACAACTGCTGGAGCAACTGCAGGAGACGGCACTAGCCAAGGAGGAGAACGACGAGAAGACGGACAAGGGTAAGGAGGATAAGGGGGTCAAATCGAACGGGGATGCCAAACGGAGAGGGAATAAGAAGAGGAATAGTGGTAAAAAGATTGATATTTCCAAAATAGCGGAAGATTCGGAAGATTATGAAGACTACGAAGCAAACGAAGAGGACCAGGAAGTGAAGAAAAGTAGGGCGGCTGCTGCGGCGGTGGCGGCGGCATCGGCAACATCGCCGTCGATGGCAGTGGCTGCCAGTGTAAACGGTACGGTTACCAGCGTTAGTGCCAATGGCAATGGGAATGTGGCGGAGGGCTCCTAGGGAAGTCTGCTGGCGGTTGCGGTGGCGGATCCGAGGGGTTTGGTGGAGGAGTAGATCATGAGATGGATAGTTGATGAGGCGGAAAAAGTGAGAAGTCTCAATGAAGCTTTGTTAGCACTAAACAAAATCTTCTTTCGAGTTTAAAAGAAGCATCACTTCAGCATCACAAAAGCTTCGGTGAAACTTCAGAAAAGCTCTGTTAAATTTTCTCGAATGTTCCATTAAAATTATACAAAAGCATTGTTAAGGCTTTGCAGAAATTTGTATAATGGGTTTCAGAAACTTAGTCGAAGCTTCTCAGAAGCTTAGTCTTAGCTTAGTGAAGCTTTTCAGGAGTTTAGTTGAAGCTTCTCAGAAGCTCAGTTGATGATTCTCCGAAGCTTTGTCGAAGATGCTCAGAAGTTGAGTCGAAGCTTCTCAAAAGCTTAATCGAAGCTTCTCAGAAGCTTAATTGAAGCTTCTCAGAAGGTTAGTCGAAGCTTCTCTGAAGCTTAGTCGAAGATTCTAAGAGACTTAACCGAAGCTTCTCAGAACCTTAGTCCAAGCTTCTCAGAAGCTTAATCGAAGCTTCTCAGAAGTTCAATCGAAGCATCTCAGAAGCTGAGTTGAAGCTTTTCAGAAGCTTAGTCGAAGCTTCTCAGCAGCTTAGTCAGAGCTACTAAGAGGCTTAGCTGAAGATTCTCAGAAGCTTGGTCGAAGCATCTCAGAAGCTTATTCAAAGCTTCTCAGAAGCTTACTCGAAGCATCTCAGCAGCTCAGTAGAAGCTTCTCAGAAGCTTAGTCGAAGCTTCGCAGATGCGTAGTCGAAGCTTCTCAGAAGCTTACTCGAGACTTATCAGAAGCTTAGTTGACACTTCTAAGAAGCTTCACCAGAAACTTAGTCGACGATTAATTGAAGCTTAGTCAAAGCTTATCAGAAGCTTAGTCGAAGTTTCTCAAAAGCTTAGTTTAAGCTTCTCAGAAGCATAGTCGAAGCTTTCCCGAAGCTTAGTTGAAGATTCTAAGAGGCTTAATCGAAGCTTCTCAGAACCTTAGTCAATGCTTCTCAGAAGCTCAGTCGAAGCTTTTCAGAAACTGAGTTGAAGCTTCTCAGATACTTAGTCGAAGCTTCACAGAAGTTTAGTCAAAGCTTTTCAGAGGCTTAATCGATGCTTCTCAGTAGCGTAGTCGAAGCTTCTCAGAAGCGTACTCAAAGATTCTCAGAAGCTTAGACGAAGCTTCTCAGAAGCTTAGTCGAGACTTCTCAGAAGCTTAGTCAAAGCTTCACTAGAAGCTTAGCCGAAGCTTCTCAGAAGCTTTATCAGAGTTTCTCAGAAGCTTATTCGAGACTTCGCAGAAGCTTCACCAGAAGCTTAGTAGAAGCTTTATTGAAGCTAAGTCAAAGCTTATCAGAAGCTCAGTCGAAGCTTCTTAGAAGCTGAGTTGAAGCTTCTTAGAAGCTTAGTCAAAGATTCTCTGAAGCTTAGTCGAAGCTTCTCAGAACCTTAGTCAAAGCTCCTCAGAAGCTCAGTCGACGCTTCTCAGAAGCTCAGTCGACGCTTCTCAGAAGCTTAGTCAGAGCTTAGTTGAAGCTTCTCAGTCAGAACTTTTCAGAAGCTTAGGCGAAGCTTCTCAGAAGCTTGGTCAAAGCTTCTCAGAAGCTTGGTCAAAGCTTCTCTGAAGCTTACTCAAAGCTTCTCAGAAGCTTAGTCAAAGCTTTCCAGAAGCTTAGTCAAAGATTCCCAGAAGCTTAGTCAAAGACTCTCAGAAGTTGAAGGTTCTCAGAAGCTTAGTTTAAGCTTCTCAAAAGCTAAGCCAAAGCTTCTCATAAGCTTAGCCAAAGCTTTTCAGAAGCTTAGCCAAAGCTTCTCAGAAGCTTAGCCAAAGCTTCTCAGAAGCTTAGCCAAAGCTTCTCAGAAGCTTAGCCAAAGCTTCTCAGAAGCTTAGCCAAAGCTTCTCAGAAGCTTAGGCAAAGCTTCTCAGAAGCTTAGCCAAAGCTTCTCAGAAGCTTAGCCAAAGCTTCTCAGAAGCTTAGCCAAAGCTTCTCAGAAGCTTAGCCAAAGCTTCTCAGAGTCTTAGCTAAAGCTTTTCAGAAGCTTAGGCAAAGTTTATCAAAAGCTTAGTCAAAGCTCCTCAGAAGCTTAGTCAGAGCTTCCCAGAAGCTTAGTTGAAGCTTCTCAGATGCTTAGTCAGAACTTTTCAGAAGCTTTGACTAAACTTCTGAGATGCTTTGACTACGCTTATGAGAAACTTAGTCAAAGATTCTCAGAAGCTTAGTCGAAGCTTCTCAGAAGCTTAGTTAAGGCTTCTCAGAAGCTAAGTCGAAGCTTCTCATGAGCTTAGCCAAAGCTTCTCAGAAGCTTCGTCAAAGCATCACACAAGCTTAGTCAAAGCTTCTCAGAAGCTTAGCGAAAGTTTCTCAGATGCTTGCCGAAGCTTCTTAGAAGCTTAACCAAAGCTTCTCAGAAGCTTAGCCAAAGCTTCTCAGAAGCTTAGCCAAAGCTTCTCAGATGTTGAGTCGAAGCTTCTCAGAAGCTTTTACTAAGCTTTTAAGAAGCTTCGGCTTAGCTTCTGAGAAACTTTCACTTAGCTTCTGAAAAGCTTTGACTAAGCTTCTGAGATGCTTTGACTAAGCTTCTGAGAAGCTTTGGCTAAGATTGTGAGAAGCTTTGACTTTGCTTCTGAGAAGCTTCAACTAAGCTTCTCAGGAGCATAGTCAAAGATTCTCAGAAGCTTAGTCAAAGCTTTTCAGATGCTTAGTCAAAGATTTTCAGAAGCTTAGTCAAAGATTCTCAGAAGCTTACCCAAGGCTTCTCAGAAGCTTTGTCAAAGCTTCTCAGAAGCAAAGTCATAGCTTCTCGGAAGCTTAGCCAAAGCTTCTCAGATGCTTAGTCAAAGCTTTCCAGAAACTTATTCAAAGCTTCTCGGAAGCATAGTCAAAGCTTCTTAAAAGCTTAGCCAAAGATGTTTAGAAGCTTCCCGACTAACGGTACATAACAAAATTATATCAGCATATGTTATTATGTTATAAGTTTTTTTCGAACATAGGTTGTTACAAACTTGATGCAGGATGTTGTTAAAATAACTAAAATTATAACAAAAAGTGTATGAATAGTAACATAAACATAACAAAATATGTTTTAATTCTAACAAAAACATATCAAACCAAGTTATAATGTTTGATACAAAGTATCAAAATTATAATACTGTTTGATATACGATAATATTGTATATTATTGAAATGCATAACTATCTATTTATTTTGTTATAAAGTTGTCAAAAATGAACAAAAAAATATCTTAAAGGGAAATAAAACACATTATGTTATACTTCTGTTTTATTATGTTCTATGGATAACGGAGCCTAACAAAATTATATCATAATATGATATGGATATCATATTCTGATAAAATTTTATTATATTTATGTTACAAGCCTCTAGTCGGGTTAGTCAAAGCTTCTCAGAAGCTTAGCCAAAGCTTCTCAGATGCTAAGTCGAAGCTTCTCAGATGCTTAGCCAAAGCTTCTCAGAAGCTTAGTCAAAGCTTTTCAGAAGCTTAGTCAAAGATTCTCAGAAGGTTATTCAAAGCTTCTCAGGAGCTTAGTCAAAGATTCTCAGAAGCTAAGTCAAAGCTTTTCAGATGCTAAGTCAAAGATTTTCAGAAGCTTCGCCAAAGCTTTTCAGAAGCCTAGTCAAATTACCAGTAATCAGCACAAACCATTGTCTGGTTCTCCAGATTTGTGCTCTTGGATAGTTGAAAAAGCTTGGAGAACTTTAATTTATTATTAAAGCTTCGTCAATGCTCTGGCAAAGATTCAGAATTCTGATAAGCTTCTGTGGAGCTACTCAGAAGCTTCGTTGAAACTCTTCGGAATCAACGTCGAAGCTTATTAGAATCAAGCTACGTGGAAGCTCCTTGGAAGCTACGAAGAAACTTCTCAGAAGCTACGTAGAAGCTCCACAGAAGGAACGAAGAAGCTTCTCAAGCTTATCAAAAGTAACATCGAAGCTCTCAAAGTTTCTTAGAAACTGCATTAATGCTACTTAGAAGTTTCGCGAAACTTCCCTAGAAGCTTTGTCACTGAATCATGACTATAACTTCTCAAAAGTTTAGTTAGAGCTTCTAAAAACTTCGATTAGAGCTTCACATAAACTTAGTTAGAGCTTTATATAAGCTTCGGTAAGCGGTAAGCGCTTAATTGAAGTACTCAAAAATTCTCAAATCGTTAAAACTTCAAAGAAGCTTCTTAAAAGTTTCATTAAAGTTTCATAGAAACTCCGTGTAAGACTTTTGTTTAGCTAAAATTTCAATTAAATTAAATTGAATTAAAATTATCAATTCGCGGTTTTCGTCAAGTCTTATACACAGTAAGGATTAGTTAATTCAAAACATTGTTTATCTATTTCTTATAGAAATTACTTCCCGGAAATAGAAACTTTCACCAAATAAATTTAATTATGATCATGCGTCAAATTAAATCTGCCAAATTTGCGCAATATTCCGCTCAATATTGCTTCACTCTCCGCCATCAACATTCTCAGATAACTCAATTTGCTACCAGGAAATCACTTTCGTTCTGCCAGCGCCCATTTTTATGGCATCGGAAGACGGAAGTCTCAGCTGCTCCGCGAGACCAAATTAAGCCCCCCTGCCAGATTCCCCACTGCCTATTGCCATCAAATTTCCCACCTTTATGCTTGCTGTTGAAACAAAAACCCATTTTCCACTTCCACTGCCGACTGAATTCGGAGTGCTTCCGTCTTTCATCTTTGCATGACTCGTGACACGTCGTCTCGAAGGCAAATCTGCAGCGAGAAAACCGTTTTCTCCCCCGGGGAAAGCTATACGAGATGCCTATAATTGGCCTTCTCCGGTGGGTGGATGGTCATACTCGTGGATTTTTATTCTCCGGCTAATTAATTAAATGTAAAGACGTCTAATGTTTCGCTTGATATTTGTTTCGTCTTGTTTCCTCGTTCAAGATCTCATTCTAGTTTATTGCCAACTTCTGTGAAGATTGTCGGAGGAGTTGATTCCATTAGAATGTAATTGTTCCCGTTGTATTGTAGGACGGTCGGTAGATAAATTGGAAATAATTTCTTTTTTATTTTGTTAGGTCGAAGATATCAATTCAGGACAAGATGATTGTCAAGAATGGGAAAATTACCGTTCAAGATTATTGTTTTTTACTACGAAAACCAAAACGGAACATAAGGAACAGTAGCAGAGCAATATCATACACAGAGTAAATTTTGCTAAAAATCATTTAACCGACACAGTACTAACCAAAAAAGACAGAAACCAAAGATATTTGTCAGAATGACAAGTAAAATATAATCGAACTACAGCTTTAATGAACTAAAAAACCAAAACTAAACAAATCTTGAAAAGATGATAAATTTTACTTAATAAACCTGTTGCGAAGCATGTTATAAATCATACATATAGGCCCAATTTTCAATCAACAATTCTACGTGTACCAAGCAAACCGATGGTTTCCCGATGCAAACCTACCTTCAAATGTTTTAGATGTGACGTTGCAATAAATAAATATAAAGTTTAAATGCACCCCCAGATACATACCAATTTCAAGGCCAATATCGAGAAATAATCGAATTTTACTAACAACTTTTCCCTTCTCCTCTTGTTGCACCAATCCATTTTTCGATCTCTTTGTGAAACTGTAGCACCAAATAGCAGACAAAAAAAATTAAACATTATTATAACAAAAAATCACGTTTGGTGTTACCTTGCTGTTTTATAAAGCCCATCGGTTAAACGAAAGCATTTGAGAATAAAGCGTAAACTTGCCAAAATATGATCGTAAATTAGAAGAAAAATTTAGATAACGAATGTTCGCCAAGGGTATAAATCGAAATACGGAACCAATCGACCATGAAATGGAAAAATACTCACAGTCTGTTGCTTTGCTGGGAAATTTACAATTTTGTTTCTACTGAGTTGAAATACACACCTACACTCAGGATCGACTATGCGACTTTGAGTGTTATAACACCTGACTTGATATGAATAAAAGACTATTAAGCGATCTTTGCAGCGCTGCTTAGGCATATAAAAAAAACACAGTAGAATTTTCGTTTTATATGTTGTACATATTTGTTGTAGTTCTTTGATTGTAAGTTTTTATGAACAACGTTGCGTGAGTAACACATTTTGCAGAACTTAGTTTTACTCTGGATCATTCGCAGCGTTACATTAAAAGAAATGTTAAATACAAAACGCTTGAGTACAACTTTGAATATGTCGTTGATTGAACGATTGCCAGATAAACAAAATATTTCGATTTTAAGCGTAGAGTTTTTCTAACGAAACCATGTTACTGAACGACAGTTTTTTCCTATTTAGTGTTTTTGATCTTAAGATTATATTATACAACCAGCTAGTATATACTGATTATAATGATGAAAAGAGAACTCAGATCTAAACTATCATTGTTTTGTGAAGATGTTACCAAGTAAATAAAGAAATGAAGAAAACGGCACAACTTTCGACGGATTTACTTTTTACTGCCATATTTGAAAGAATTCCTAAGACGATTTCCGCTAAGCTGGAAATTAGGGCTAAACTTTTCAATACAGCCCTAAATGGTTGAATAGTGTTTCGAAACGATGAAATCATGTCATGTCACGCTCTGAGGGGGGAGGGGGTCAAGCCAAGCGTTACAAGTCTTACAAAAATTTCGGATGACTTATACGAAAAACGTGACAAAGGAGGGACATAATTTGTGTACCATCCCTAATAAAATTGAGCACCGCTAATAACATTCAAAATAGACAAAAGTATTTAAATAAAATTATCCTTATTCTAAAATCCGTGACCGTAACCTTGCAAACAATTAGAGATGGATAAACATTAACAGAACAGATTAAAAAATATTTTTTGTAGCAGATGGTGACACCATATTTGTTGTAAAATGGGCTTTTTTGTATTGACAAACATCAGTACACGGAGAAATATTTTTACCTAATTTTTGAGTTTACTTTACCCAAAATTAAGTATATCGATTATAGTTTCAACCCAAAATCTCTCGGTTTTCTCTTTCTCCCATACGAATGTTGTTAAAAATAGAGAGAGCTGCATCTACCCAATGGGGGTACTTTGGCCCAATAAGCCAAATTTGGGTAAATGCAACTTTTCTTATGTTTGGGTCGAAAGAACTCAATTTTGTGTTAGATCAACCCAAAATTGAGTATATTTTTCTAATGGAATTAAAGCCAAACTACCTAGTGGGGACCTTGGAAATTTAGCCAAAATTGAGTTATTGGGCTCAACTACGGAATTGCGTTGAAACAACCCAAAATTGAGTTGAATTCCGTCTCCGTGTACTATGTTATCCCGTACCACAGTGTTCTGAAATGAGGGTAAAAGATTGCATATTAAAACAGTAATAAAATACTCACTTCAATTTAAATTGTAAGTAGCTGTTAAATACAAGTAATTCACTGATCATACTGAAATTGAGCCGATCAAAATGAACTATCAAAATACATAGTAACCACTTATAAAAATTCGCCACACTAAATCGGGTTGAAATTCATAGCTCAAATATGAGCAGGAGCACATATCGGTCATTGTGACTGCCCTCTTTGGATTCCGCAATGTTTCACCTTAACGCTTCACCTCACACCTGGGATATCCTGATTGTAAAATTGAAAAGTTTCTCACATTGTTCAACTTCTAACCAAGGCCAAAACCTTCTCCACGATAATTCTCCATGGATAAACGCTCGATGCGTTGAGCGAGGGAAGTAACACACGGTAAGTGGTAACCGGTAACGTAGTGAAACGCGCAAAGACACGAACCATCTGAAATATTTCCACGCGTTAGGGGTGGTAAGAGTAAGTTATGTTTGGTAAGGTATGTTTGAGGGTAGGAGTAGTAAGTTATGCGAAAAGCTGGCAGCATTGATTCATAACTTACCATACATTGGAACATCTAGCTAAGTTTAAGTGGAATTTTAATCACATTTGCAGAGAAATTCGGCAGAATTGTAAAGAATTGGGATTGTTTAAATTATTCTAAGGTATTCCTTCACATTTTGATTGATTGTCCGGATAACCGGTGATCTTTGTACAGTGAAGCGGGTCAGAAGTTTATTTTTGCGATTTCCAGCTCAATTCAAAACAAATTTTAGAAATGTCATGAAATAAATGGTAGTAATGTTCTCTAAAAAAATTAAATAAATTTAAAAATCTATTGCGAATTTGAAAAAAATATGGCTATTTTTTGTTTATGGTTCACAAATCGTAAGACCTTTAAAAACTATCTTTCTTTGGATATTAGTTTTTGCATGAATGCTTAAAACCTGTTTTTGACCTATAGTGAGGCAAAATTTCATGCCATGTATTATTTTAAAGGAAAAGTTTAAACTGCATACAATGTACATTAAAGTGGCCTATTCTTATATGGAAAAAATTTACTCGTTAGAATGTTACATCCCCCAAATTTGGTTATTGTGACCCCCAGAAGCTACTGCGAAATTTCAAGCGAAATTCGTCAGATCTAATGGTGGACCAAATGAGCATGATGAACTGAAAATAAGCGCCCAAATATAAGGGGAAAACGGTTCAAATCACATTTTCGACAGTGGGTGCCGCTGTAATCTATATACGACGGAGTTTGTCTATCTACAGTTGATCTTTTTGTTCATAGCATTTGCTAGATCCAGAGACGGACAAAACACCGTTTCCCTACGCATCGTTAGGGACGAATGACCTTCGGGTTAAAGTCCCTCTCAAACAACAACAACAACCTACGCATCCATTGTTCCATCAATATAACACGTTTTTCCTTACGTCTGATACATAGGCAGTCTGCTAACCAACAAGCAAACCTCTCTGCTATGAAATTACCACCGCTACACATTCCCGTTCAAATTGGCGTAGATGCAGCGGTATAAAATAAATACTTCTTATAGAACTCTTATATTTTGGATTCTCTTCCTACTCGTCAAGATACGTGTTTCCATAAAAAAAAAATTTAAAATCGGATCATTCTTCGAAAAGTTACACTAGGTGCAAAGTTTTGGTGTCGCGTTACGTTAATTTTAACCGTAAATTTCCAGGATGAAACTACAAATTTCAAAATGCTTGTTCTCAGCAAAGCTACAACCGATTTTCGAATTTTTTTATTTTTAGTAGAGTGAAATAGCTGTACTAGTTTTCAGCGTTGGTGCCACCCCACTAAAACGCTCCCCGTTTTTGTAAAATGTGGGTATGTTTTTCACTCAAATCTGATCAAGTAGCTCTGGTTTTTTAATGAACTCGTTGGCTAGTGACCCAAATCTTATCAGACAGGTGCCGTTTAGTGCAGGAATGAACCTATGCACGAGTTCACGAATTTGACGTATGAGCGGTGCCGAATTCACTCGTTGCCATGGTCACGTAAATAACTCGGCACCGCTCAAACGTCAGATAGTGAACTCGTGCATCGGTCCATAGTCTCTTACATGTTGTGGAATACTTGGCTTCGATGGTAAACAACGTGGCTCTCCAGCGGAAAATCCGGAATATCCGTAAAAATGGTCAATTCATAAAAATAATCCAAGACTATTTTTTTTGCAAACTCATCAGAACTCCTTATTATAAAACGAAATAGATTATTTGAATTGTTTATGGATCAAGGTGATCACAATAATGGCCTCTGAAAGATCCGTAAAAATGGTCATTTCGTAAAAATCATCCTAGATCACTGCATTTTTTTTTTCAAAACATATCATAAATCAATTACTAAACATAACGGATGATTGAAATTGTTCTTGGATATATGTGGCCACTATAAAGCTCTTAAGAGGATCTGGAGCCACCGTAAAATATGGTCATCCCGTAAAAATCAACTTAGACACGTAGTTTTTTTTTTCAAACGGGGCTTCTTTTGACATTATTTCCACATACTTCAACTTTGGAGATTTGTAGCTCGAAGAATTATGGATAGATTTCGATAATTCTTGCCTATATTTAAGTTGTATATGTCCATAACGAACGTGCAAAATATGAGACAAATCCATCATGAAATAAAAATATTGCTTGAATAACGAAAAAAAATGTGTCCTTCAAAATAAAAAAGGGGCTACTTTGGACACTTTTAGACATCAATACAATTTGATAATAAAATGATTTGTTCTCATAAATTTTTAACAGATTCTACTTATTATCGTACATTAGGATGTTTTTGAACGTTTTTTCAGCACCAACATAATTTAGAAAATTGTAAAGCTGAAAAAAAAATACACTTAAATAACACTTTTTCTGCGAAACATGCTCTTCACAATTTTTCAGTTTGTAGCTTCAAATATACCTTCTTTTGAATAGAACTGTCAGTTACTAATGTTTGACTATTTAAATTGATACACACGAATGATGTAACTACCAAGTACTGCGATGATTCATGAGTTTTGTACAAAAACATTCGTTTTGATTCTTAATGTTATATGAATGATATGTAGAAGGATCTCATCAATTTCTGTAACTAAAAGTTTTTATTTTTTAATTTAAATTTCAATTCATAAAGTATAAGAATAATGTTTCGCAAGATCGTAAAGAAATGAAATTTTGTTCTGACATGTATGTTGGTTCTCAATAGTTTTGAGATGGCGTGAGAATAGTATATTTGTAGCAGATAAAATATGTTTTGTATTGCGAATTCATGTAAAATATGATTAGATGTTTTTTTCAAAGATTATATTGTGAGTTTACTGTTAATAAGTATTGAAATATATATGTTTAATTGTTATTCACTTTTCTGAATCCGTAGTTTAATTTTGTTTGTGTTGTAAAATATACAAACTACCACTCTAAACTAAAACAAAGTCGTAAAATTGCGACCTGTGATCAATTATTTTTAAAAACAACGATTTTCAACCATAAATTATCGAAAGTTTCTTTGTAACATGACTATTCGACAGTTTTGCGATGCTCACAAGAACTTTGCACGTTATGTGAAAAATTCCAACAAAGTTTACATAGCAAATGTTTTGTACCTTAAGAATATTTGTTCGGATTTTTTGACACATTTTCTTCTTTATCCTGTTATTGTTGATGTTGTTCCAAAAAATGTTCATGCCTGGTTGTAGAGCATAAATTGGTTAATAAAAGTTCTGTAGACACATAATGGATCAGATTAATATTTATGCTGCAGATAAATCCAGAACGCGAGTTTTCAAAGTAGCCCCCGGAATCAAAAGTAGCCCCGTTTGACGGTACTTCCACAGTTATTAACTGAAAGCTTTCTTTGCCAAAGTTGCCATTTTTGCATTCGTATATCGTGTGGCAGGTACGACGATACTCTATACCCAGGGAAGTCAAGGAAATTTCCATTATGAAAAGATCCTGGACCGACCGGAAATCGAACCCAGGCACCTTCAGCATGGCTTTGCTTTGTAGCCGGATTCTAACCACTCGGCTAAGAAAGGCCCACAATTATACATGTATTACAAATTTTATATGTTCTATAATTATGCTATTTTACGTGTTAAAAAAACGCACAGTGGTCTAGGATGATTTTTACGACCAGTTATGGGGATCTTCCAAAGGGAGTTGTAGTGGTCCATGGGCAGTCCTGATTGGATGATTTTATAAATTGATATTTTTTATGAATATTGCGGATTTTCCAGTGATCCAGGTTTTTTACCATTGAAGCCAAGCAGTCCCCAACATGTGTGAAGCTATCTTTTCACTGACCGGCACCTTTCTGATAAGATTTGGGTCGATTCTTAAAACCAGACCTAAAACCAGAGCTATTTAATTAGCTTTGTGCAAAAAAAAGTAACATCGTTATTTATCTCACACAAAAACGTGGTAGGTTTCAGAAGAATTGCGCCAACGCTTAAATCTTTTACAACTATTTCCTTTCAAACAATCGGTTGAATAATTGAGGAACTAAAATGTATTCACAGTTTAATAATCTGATTTAATAACTCTACTGTGCGGCAGAATTCCATGATATTTATTTATTTATTTATTTATTTATTTATTTATTTATTTATTTATTTTATTTTGTCTTTGAGCCTTTGGCTCTTAGAGACTGATTAGAGTACAAATACATACATGTAGGCTTTTAGTTATTTCGACATACAAAATATAAGATAAATATAAGAAATTACTGAACAATTGACTAACATTTTAAAAGTTGAGACATATTAACATTAAATACTGGACTGATTATTCAAAAGAATGGTTTTCAGTTTGATTTTAAAACAATTTTGCGAGAGAATTTTAATATCTTCTTGGAGATTATTGTAAAGTGCTGTTACCCTATTGATCGCTGAGTTCTGTCCAAACGTCGTCGTACATCGCCTTCGGGATATCAATCGATCTCTTCCTCTCGTATTGTGATGATGCTGATCATGCTGACGGCTGAGAGTTGTGTTTGTGTGTACGGAGCCGTGCAGAATACGATGTACATGTGCACAGGCAGCGCTAGCGTACAAACTTTCGACGCTCAGTAAACTGTGTTTTGCGTGAATGAAATCAGTTGATGTTCTACGGTGATAGCCGAATAAGTTTTTGATAGCCTTGTTCTGAATTTTTTGCAGGGATTTTAATGCGGTTTTGTTAGCTGTTCCCCACACTAATATTCCCTAAGTTAAGTGACTATGGAATAAAGTGTAGTATAGGTTGCGTTTCGTTTCTAGAGGCACAAGATCAGAAATTCTCCTGAAAACACCAGCAGTTTGAGCTAGTTTTGCGCACAGTTTACTAATGTGTTCATTCCACTTGAGCTTCTCATCCATTAGCACCCCCGAGGAGGAACAAATAACTCCCCAATAACTTATGCATACCATTTTTTGGTATCATACCAAAATTAGGTATTGTTCAGTTGTCAATACCTTAATTTGGTATTATAATGGTATTGAAAAAAATCTTTAAAACAATTAAAAATACTTCATTGAGGTATTAAACAGCTATTGAGGTCTGTTGGAGGTATTGAACTACAATTGAAAAATTTCATTTTTATTTGAAAATCCATCAAGTATTATTGAGGTATTACAATACCTGATCTAGTTATCAGTTTGGTGTTCGTAGAATATGCTTGAGATATTATTTGAGGTATTTTACCTCTTATGCAGGGCTAATTCATACCTCATTCAGGTATGTAGTATTGGAAATTATCTGGTATGGAATACCTCAATTTGGTATTCAGTAGTTATTTTCTTCTGCTCGGGCCCCCAAGTATTTGAATACTTCCGCACTTTCGATGCAGTTGTCACCGTACAAAACTTCAATGTTGCTCGTTTTTGGCACGTTGAACAACATGTACTTCGTTTTCGAAATGTTCACAGTGAGCTTGTGTTGATTCATCCACACATGCAAAGCAGTCAGGTCTTCATTGATCAACCGTTCAAGTTCCTTGCAGGAAGCCGCGGGATAGATGAGTACAATATCATCGGCATACATAAATAACATTCCGTGTAGCGGCAGATCCACCGCGTCTGGATGATCGTGATGCGAAAAAGCAGTGATAGTTCTTGAGTGACATAGATGTTTCGATTTCGTTGCGAGACCATGTTTCCGTGATGAGAAGAACATCCATTCGGCAAGGAGCTTCGTCCAACAGTACTTCCAGTTCGGTAAGTTTCTCCCGTAAGCTTCTGGCATTGAAGTAGAGTAATTTGAGACTGTTTGTTTTGATGAGATTGAGACTATCAATAGCAGTTATCGTTCGTGTGGTTAAGGATGGTTGAGATGGTAGATGCTGGGTGTCATCATTTCGTGTATTCATTTAGGGTTTCGGTGGAAAAAATCTCTCTCACTTTACCCTTCTCCGTTTTCCATATCAACAAACTACCATCTCTGAACCACGCAAATTTTATGTTGCCGTTGCGCTTCAAGTCTCGTGCTAACTTGAACAGATACCGATTTCGCTTCGTCAAAACTTCGTTGATGTAGATGTTGACGTTGCGAATATTTTCGGCAGACATGTTCAATATTGATGTAGTTAGGTCTCGTTTACTTCTCTTCTTTACCATGGCTTCGCCTCTTTTTTCCTTATGGTGAAATCTGACATGAATTGATGGAGGCATTTGAGACTTCTGGGACACATTGGGGGGCGCCCTGTAGATCTCCTCAACCTCATCTTCCCGTAGATCAACACCTATCTCCCCACAAACCGTGTTCACAATTTTGAAGAGATTTTCTCCTGCTGTTGGTGGAATGTTCGACACTTGCAGTGTTTTACTTAGTTTTTCTTGCTTTTGTTTGTCGATCTCTATTTCGCACCATTCAACTTTCCTTCGCAACTCGTCGTTTTGTTCTCGAAGTTGCTGTTGCTCATCCATCAAAGTTTCTGTTGCAGTGCGCAGTTCATCAAGCCTACTTTGAATATCACGCACTTCCGAGATAACTTCTTTCTGCCATGTAATCAACTTGTCCAGCTTAATTTCGATCCTACCAATTGCAGTTTCCATATTGGACGGATCGGCAGCTTTCTCAGTACCGTTCGGTGTGGATAACAACAGTTGGTCAGCCATGTTGATCGTACTCCTTCTGCTCTTATTTCGGTTTTCCTTACAAGGAAGGCAAAACCAAAATTTATCAGAAACCGTCTGGATTTCCTGATATTCTGCATCAGATATCGATGTTCATGCCTTATGGAACCATTGCTTGCACCTTCCGTCGCACTGTAAAGGCTTCCCGTTCCGTGTATTGATGTTTTTCTTGCACTTCGCGCACGATTGGACTGATTGATTCGCCATATTGATATAAAGTCAGATCACTATTTTGAGACCATAAACGTCCTTAACAATTTTGCTGAAACATGATCCTCAGAATGCTACATGGCTACGTTGAAATTTTATTGGCCCAACATCTGGTTCAATTACAGCCCTGTGCCACAAAATTCTGTATCCTTCAGACCACCATTAGTAAATCATAAACACCTGCACACGTCATGTCTGAACCAGCAGATTATAAAAATCGAATGTACATCGGATATTTTCATCATCTTCAAAAAAGATCAAAGGAACGGTTAAAAAATTTAACCCAAAAAAGGTGTACCCACTGTACAGCAGCTCTACATATGTTTCGTCCCATCATTAAGAAGCTTTTATGGTCGTCTACAAATTTCTGAAACAATATTCTTAAAAAAAAAATTGAATCTTTTTAATAATTTTACCCATTTATCAGATCCATTAACTCCACTGTGTTATTGAAATTCGGGTAGTTCCGACAACCATCTGCTTGTCGACTTTGCCGAAAGCATACTTTTATAAGTACATCGTTGAAAGGTTTACATAATTTTATTTAACAATCAAATTCAATCATTCTAACATGTTTAAAAGCTCAAGATTATTCGCGCCGCCATCCGAAAGCACTGTACCGTAAACATTCTTAAAAATCATATAAATATCTTAATATTATTGCAAAGAATTTAGTCAAATGTATATGGTGACCACAAGCGCCATCTACGCTTTTATAAAGCACGACATTCTCAAAAGGTTTCACAGAAACATTAAATTAATTTTAACCAGTGTCGGACCAAATAACCCCACTGTGAGGCAGAATGTCGAATGTATTAAACAAATAACAATACTAGATAAACACTTTTTTTCTGAAACCTGAAAGCAACATTACCACTTTTATCAATAAAAATAAAAAATGCTTTTTGCGTAACGCGACACCATTTGCAGAACCCTGTTGGAAGATAAACGTAACGCGGCGCTCATAAAATGAAATCAATGATTTCTGCAATTATTCAATATTTCCTTCCAGTTTGAAGCCACACTCTGATTCTTATCAATACATAGAAGGATTGCTTGGAACAAACCCGGATTGTAAAAATTATAGCAGAGCAGATATAGGCGATTATACAGTGATGTTTAAAAAAGTGCATTTCAGCGATGGTGTCGCGTTACGAAATGCAACTGCTTTTAGTTACCATATATACAATGTTATGTTTCGAAATGAATGTCACAACATCAAGTACATTTAATATGCAATATATAAAACCTGTTTAATCCCATGGTCACAAGGCATATTTCCGAGAACAGGCCTAATTTGATAATGAAAGTCGGTTCCTCGTGGTGTTGCGTTACGCTGGAATGTGTCAGTATCACAAGGGCTAACATTATTTGAGCCTAAAGTATCGAGTTTTTGCCGCCATACGGCGCTAGTTAGCATTTAATTTTTGTTTTGCGGATAGCTCAGTAGCCTGATCATTTAGAAAAAGACGTCTTCGGAAAAGTTGTTCAGCACCACAAGGACTAACATTATTTGAGCCGAGTGTTTCTAGAGTTTATATATTTAATTAAGACGCCATCTTTCTAAGTGGTCAGGCAACTGAGCTATGTGCAAAACAAAAATTCCATGCCCACTAGCGCCGCCTGGTGGCGTAATTCCGTATCAGATTGACCACTTGCGCTACTGAACAACTCTTCCGAAGACACCAACCTTCCAAAACATCAGGATCTAGAGATATCATATGTCACAAAATTTTGCATTCTTATCCCTCATGGTTCATATAGCGCAAATCAGAAAAAGCGCCCCAACCGGCCAAGTTCTCAACTAAAAGGATGATCCTCCACTCCTAAAGGTAAATCGTACTTAGTACTGAAACTTCGCCGAAGACAGTACTGTGCTATCTCTTTTGGCATACGAGATATTCAACAACACCCCCAAAGTGATGAAATTCCATAAGCCCTGGGTCTCCTATAACGCAGATTCCTATTACGCCCCCCAACCATGTGTCTAATAGGAGACCTGACTGTGTATGCTGCAATATTGTAACTTATCTATTCGATGATACCTCTGTAAAAAACAGCATCATGTAAAAATAATTAATGGAGTCCTTTACGTATATTTAGAACGCCAAAATATCGTTTTTTTACAATATGTAGTATTATGTCACAATCTCTAATACTACAGTTAGGTCTGTCTGAACACCGACCAGTTGTACAAGTTATTATAGATAAGGAAGATTTCAAACAATACAGGCTCGAAAACGTACTACCTCACTAATTACAGCGAATATAACGTCTGAAAATAAATGATACGCAAAAGAGATTACCTTCCCTTCCTTCACTGCAATTCATGCTTACCAGTTATATGATCTGCTGAAACCAAGAAAGTGATTAGCATCGATCAAAAGACGATCATGACATGATCCAACGCAATGTCCAACGATGCCTTACTGTAAAACAGTAGCAGCTAAAGCCCACCTTCTTATATCAAATTTCACGAGTTGTCAGTTGCACTCAAGCACGAAGAGTTAACGCACTTTACAACGATACCAGATTGGATGCACTAAAGCAACGCATCCGTACGAAGAGCAGTAGCATGGAAGACGATGCAAATATTAGGACTTACGTGGAAGTAATTGGTGCCATCCACGAGATCTTTGCTGTCTTCTCTGTGGACCAAAATATAAAAACTTACATCAATTTTGAACCAAAACAAAAATCTTGAATTTCATCACGCAAAAAAAAACGAAGTTCAATGCCTTTTTGGGAGGTGTTGCCTTGTCAATTAGGACGAACTTCTTCTCGGGGCGTGAGTTGATCCTTCCGCATAAGCAGTGACCGGGAAAGGGTTTCTCACCTTTTGGGACAGATGTCAGCGAACTCTTGTGACTTGCCTTGAGACCACGGACAGATTCCGTAGAGTCAACGAACCGTACCGATCATGCGTGGCATACGGTTTCGCGCGTAGATGATTCAATTTTTTCGGGCGTTAAGTGGAATTGACAGGCGTTCGGGGTGAATTTTTTCCATGGCCTTGTAGGGGAGATCTTGCTCTCGAAGCGTCAACGAGGCTTGATGAGTTGTAACGTAAGCGATGTAGGTTTGTGATTAAGAGGTGTGAAAATTCATTTTGCAGGCTTGTCTTTCTGGGGGGTCATTCATAATTGGCAGAAGTGATTTCAATGGATTCCGCGTTAGGGTGCAGCTGATGCAGGGAAAAGTGGTGCATTTGCCATCCTAATAGTCAAGTAAGATAAATAATTAAGATAATAACATATGGTTTGATAAATTGCTAATATGTAGCAAACGAATTGCTTAGAAAACCTAAGCACACATTATCGTAGTTGTGACAACCTAACTATTATCGTAGTCGCATGTACTTCAGATAATAATCTATAATGCCGAGGGAAATTCTTTTGTTACACATAATCCGATTCAAGGTAAAATTCTGAGCGTTCTCCTAAAATAAGAGCTCATTTTGATGAAAATTTAGACTGCACAGACCTTTCAAAGTGTGTAAGGTACACTAACACAAGTTGAAATGCAGGGTAAGTTTATATTAAAGTCCTAACTCTCACCTAAAACGAACTTTGGGTCTTAAGTTTTATTTTACAAAACAGTTCCACTAAACACAGTCGGCTGTCATAACCGGATGTTTCAAACACCCAAACACGCTCCTCAATTTTGTTTACTTTTCAGTCTTCATTGTGGAGATGGATACTTAATTATTCATTGATCATAATGTGTAAAATATTATATTATATATGTTGATCAATACTAATGTTAGAGCATTCACGAATTAGGCCCTTTTCAGTATTCAATCATTGTTTTGAAATTGTGTAGACTTTTCGAATTGTGGAAGCTGTCATTCTCTCAATAATGAATTGAGAGAAAGAATTGAGAAATTGAGATATCTTCGGTGTGCAAGAAAATGACAGCAAAGAGAGAGTTAATCGGAGATTGTTGCGAGCAACGGACGTTGTCTCGGGGAGATACGACATGGCGCAGTCAGTAGCTGAACCATAGTGCGTATTTTCCGTAAAAAACTAAACGAAAGGAAAGTTTACAAAATCAAGTGCTGGAGTAATATTATCAAATCAGTTAAAAAATGAACGAAATAAGAAAACAGAGCAAAAAATATATGACGCTGAAAACAGAGCGTAAGCGAGGAAACTGGAGCCAAAAAAAAATGAGGCTGTAAAAAAAAAAGAGCGAGACGAATGGAGCCAAAAAAAAAATAGATGAGGCTGTAAAATAAAAAGCGAGACGAATGGAGCTAAAAAATATATGAGGCTGTAAAAAAAAAAGAGCGAGACGAATGGAGCCAAAAAATAGAAGGGGCTAAATAAATGAATGAAGTTAAAACAGAGCGAAATGAAGATAAATGAGCCAAAACATAAATGGGGCTAACACTGAACAATGTGGAAATGAAGAGAGAATGCTGGAGCTAAAAAAATATATGAGGCTTAGAAATAGCGAAACGAAATAGAAATAAATGGAGACAAAAAAATGGGACTCAAGCTTTGCGTCACAAAACAAGTAAATGGGAAAGTAAATTCCAAACAAAAATGTTTTTCAAACTTGGAAATGCACCAATAAAGTGGATCGAAAATAATGGAAAAAACAGACCCGATGAGAAATGTTTTTTTTTTTTTTACTTAAGAGTTGATAAAATAAAATATGAATATAGAATAAGTGAATTTGGATTAGGCTTGGATTTAGTCTTAATTTGGATTGATATTGAATTAGATTTGGATTGAATTTGGATTGGATTTGATTGAATAGTATTGGATTACATTTGGACTTATATTGGATTTGGAGTGGATCGGATTTTGATTGCACTAGCATAAGCACTGAAATGATTATAATGGAATATGAAAAAATAGAGTGAAGATGTTTTTTTTAATTCAATAATGTTTAATCTTAATTTTCATTTCCGTACGAATGGACAAGTGTTGTAGGGTATTGGATTTTGATTATATCCGGATTTGATTTGAATTAGATTAGATTTTATGTGGATTTGGATTTGAATTAAATTTAGATTGGTTTTGGATTTGGATCGGAATTTATTTAGAATTTAATTTGGTTGCATTGTATTTGGAATGCATTCGGATGGATTTGGATTTGGTTTGAATTAAATTTGGATTGGATTGGGCTTGGATTGGACTAGCAAAAGTACTAACATGAATATAATGGGATATTGAAAATTTCTAGGGAAGATGTACTGGATGCGATAAAAGTTTTTAAAATATGGATTGATTTGTATTTGCATTTGATTTGAATTTGATATGGATTTGGATTAAATTTAGATTGGGCTAGCAAAAGCAATGAAATGCATAAAACAGAAAATTGAAAATTTAAAGGGAAGATGTATTGGATATGATGAAAGTTTTTAAAATTCAAGACTATGTAGGTGTTTAATCTTGCTTTTCATTTTCGTACGTATAGACAGGTGTTGTTGGGTATTGGATTTAAATTTTGATTGGATCCGGATTTGCTTTGAATTGGATTGGATGTTATTTGAATTTGGGTTGGATTGGATTGGATTTGGATTGTAATTGAGTTGGATTTGAATTCGATTTGGATTGGATTAGAATTTAATTTGGTTACATTGTATTTGGATTGCATTTGAATGGATTTGGATTTGAATTGGATTTGGATTTGAATTCGGAATGGATTTGGATTGCATTGGATTTGATTTGGATTTGCATTTTATTTGAATTTGGATTGGATTTGGATTGGTTTTCTTTTGGATTTGGATTAGATTTGGATTGGATTTAAATTGAATTTAGATTGGATTGGATTTGGATTGGATTTGGATTGGATTGGATTTGGATTTGCATTTGATTTGGGTTTGGATTTGGATTTGGATTGGTTTTAAATTGGATTTGGATTAGATCTCGATTGGTTTTGAATTGGGTTGGATTGGATTCGGATTGAATTTAGGTTTAATTTGATTTAGATTGGATTTGGATTTGGATTGGATTTAGATTAAATTGGAATTGAACTAGCAAAAGCACTATAATGAATAAAATAGTAAAATGGAAAATTTGGAGGGAAGATGTACTGGATATGATGAAAGATTTTTAAATTAAAAAGTGTTCAAGTGTTTAATCTCAATTTTCATTTACGTACGAATGGACAAGTGTTGTAGGGTATTGGATTTTGATTATATCCGGATTTGATTTGAATTAGATTAGATTTTATGTGGATTTGGATTTGAATTAAATTTAGATTGGTTTTGGATTTGGATCGGAATTTATTTAGAATTTAATTTGGTTGCATTGTATTTGGAATGCATTCGGATGGATTTGGATTTGGTTTGAATTAAATTTGGATTGGATTGGGCTTGGATTGGACTAGCAAAAGTACTAATATGAATATAATGGGATATTGAAAATTTCTAGGGAAGATGTACTGGATGCGATAACAGTTTTTAAAATATGGATTGATTTGTATTTGCATTTGATTTGAATTTGATATGGATTTGGATTAAATTTAGATTGGGCTAGCAAAAGCACTGAAATGCATAAAACAGAAAATTGAAAATTTAAAGGGAAGATGTATTGGATATGATGAAAGTTTTTAAAATTCAAGACTATGTAGGTGTTTAATCTTGCTTTTCATTTTCGTACGTATAGACAGGTGTTGTTGGGTATTGGATTTAAATTTTGATTGGATCCGGATTTGCTTTGAATTGGATTGGATGATATTTGAATTTGGATTGGATTGGATTGGATTTGGATTGTAATTGAGTTGGATTTGAATTCGATTTGGATTGGATTAGAATTTAATTTGGTTACATTGTATTTGGATTGCATTTGAATGGATTTGGATTTGAATTGGATTTGGATTTGAATTCGGAATGGATTTGGATTGCATTGGAATTTATTTGGATTTGCATTTTATTTGAATTTGGATTGGATTTGGATTGGTTTTCTTTTGGATTTGGATTAGATTTGGATTGGATTTAAATTGAATTTAGATTGGATTGGATTTGGATTGGATTGGATTTGGATTTGCATTTGATTTGGGTTTGGATTTGGATTTGGATTGGTTTTAAATTGGATTTGGATTAGATCTCGATTGGTTTTGAATTGGGTTGGATTGGATTCGGATTGAATTTAGGTTTAATTTGATTTAGATTGGATTTGGATTTGGATTGGATTTAGATTAAATTGGAATTGAACTAGCGAAAGCACTATAATGAATAAAATAGTAAAATGGAAAATTTGGAGGGAAGATGTACTGGATATGATGAAAGATTTTTAAATTAAAAAGTGTTCAAGTGTTTAATCTCAATTTTCATTTACGTACGAATGGACAAGTGTTGTAGGGTATTGGATTTTGATTATATCCGGATTTGATTTGAATTAGATTAGATTTTATGTGGATTTGGATTTGAATTAAATTTAGATTGGTTTTGGATTTGGATCGGAATTTATTTAGAATTTAATTTGGTTGCATTGTATTTGGAATGCATTCGGATGGATTTGGATTTGGTTTGAATTAAATTTGGATTGGATTGGGCTTGGATTGGACTAGCAAAAGTACTAATATGAATATAATGGGATATTGAAAATTTCTAGGGAAGATGTACTGGATGCGATAACAGTTTTTAAAATATGGATTGATTTGTATTTGCATTTGATTTGAATTTGATATGGATTTGGATTAAATTTAGATTGGGCTAGCAAAAGCATGATGAAAATGCATAAAACAGAAAATTGAAAATTTAAAGGGAAGATGTATTGGATATGATGAAAGTTTTTAAAATTCAAGACTATGTAGGTGTTTAATCTTGCTTTTCATTTTCGTACGTATAGACAGGTGTTGTTGGGTATTGGATTTAAATTTTGATTGGATCCGGATTTGCTTTGAATTGGATTGGATGATATTTGAATTTGGATTGGATTGGATTGGATTTGGATTGTAATTGAGTTGGATTTGAATTCGATTTGGATTGGATTAGAATTTAATTTGGTTACATTGTATTTGGATTGCATTTGAATGGATTTGGATTTGAATTGGATTTGGATTTGAATTCGGAATGGATTTGGATTGCATTGGAATTTATTTGGATTTGCATTTTATTTGAATTTGGATTGGATTTGGATTGGTTTTCTTTTGGATTTGGATTAGATTTGGATTGGATTTAAATTGAATTTAGATTGGATTGGATTTGGATTGGATTGGATTTGGATTTGCATTTGATTTGGGTTTGGATTTGGATTTGGATTGGTTTTAAATTGGATTTGGATTAGATCTCGATTGGTTTTGAATTGGGTTGGATTGGATTCGGATTGAATTTAGGTTTAATTTGATTTAGATTGGATTTGGATTTGGATTGGATTTAGATTAAATTGGAATTGAACTAGCGAAAGCACTATAATGAATAAAATAGTAAAATGGAAAATTTGGAGGGAAGATGTACTGGATATGATGAAAGATTTTTAAATTAAAAAGTGTTCAAGTGTTTAATCTCAATTTTCATTTACGTACGAATGGACAGGTGCTGTAGGGGCCGGATTTGGATTGGATTGGATTTGGATTTGCATTTGATTTGGATTAGTTTTAAATCGGATTTGGACTGCTTTTGGATTGGATTTGGGTTGGATTCGGATTTAATTTAATTTGGATTGGATTTAGATTTGGATTTGGTATTGAATTTGGATTGGATTGGATTTTATTGGATTTAATTTAGATTTAGATTTGGATTTGCATTTGATTAGGATTTGAATTTGGATTTGGATTGGATTTGGATTGGATTTGGATTGGATTTGGATTGGATTTGGATTTGGATTTGGATTGGATTTGGATTGGATTTGGATTGGATTTGGATTGGATTTGGATTGGATTTGGATTGGATTTGGATTGGATTTGGATTGGATTTGGATTGGATTTGGATTGGATTTGGATTGGATTTGGATTGGATTTGGATTGGATTTGGATTGGATTTGGATTGGATTTGGATTGGATTTGGATTGGATTTGGATTGGATTTGGATTGGATTTGGATTGGATTTGGATTGGATTTGGATTGGATTTGGATTGGATTTGGATTGGATTTGGATTGGATTTGGATTGGATTTGGATTGGATTTGGATTGGATTTGGATTGGATTTGGATTGGATTTGGATTGGATTTGGATTGGATTTGGATTGGATTTGGATTGGATTTGGATTGGATTTGGATTGGATTTGGATTGGATTTGGATTGGATTTGGATTGGATTTGGATTGGATTTGGATTGGATTTGGATTGGATTTGGATTGGATTTGGATTGGATTTGGATTGGATTTGGATTGGATTTGGATTGGATTTGGATTGGATTTGGATTGGATTTGGATTGGATTTGGATTGGATTTGGATTGGATTTGGATTGGATTTGGATTGGATTTGGATTGGATTTGGATTGGATTTGGATTGGATTTGGATTGGATTTGGATTGGATTTGGATTGGATTTGGATTGGATTTGGATTGGATTTGGATTGGATTTGGATTGGATTTGGATTGGATTTGGATTGGATTTGGATTGGATTTGGATTGGATTTGGATTGGATTTGGATTGGATTTGGATTGGATTTGGATTGGATTTGGATTGGATTTGGATTGGATTTGGATTGGATTTGGATTGGATTTGGATTGGATTTGGATTGGATTTGGATTGGATTTGGATTGGATTTGGATTGGATTTGGATTGGATTTGGATTGGATTTGGATTGGATTTGGATTGGATTTGGATTGGATTTGGATTGGATTTGGATTTGGATTGGATTTGGATTGGATTTGGATTGGATTTGGATTGAATTTGGATTGGATTTGAATTTTGATTGGATTTAAATTGGATTTAGATTGGATTGGATTGGAGTTGGATTTGCATTTGATTTGGATTAGTTTTAAATTTGATTTGGATTGGTTTTAAATTGGGTTTGTATTAGATTTGGATTGGATTTGAATTCAATTTGATTTGAATTTGAATTGGGTTAGGATTTTATATGGATTTGATTTGGATTGGATTTAATTTGGATTTAGATTGGATTGGATTGGATTTGGATTTGCATTTGATTTGGATTAGTTTAAAAATTTGATTTGGATTGGTTTTAAATTGGGTTTGGATTGGATTAGATTGGATTTGGTTTGGATTGGAGATTGAATTTGGATTGGTTTTAAATTGGATTTGAATAAGATTTGGACTGGTTTTGAATTGGATTTGGATTGGATTTAGATTAGATTTTGATTTGGATTGGACTAGCAAAAGTACTGAAATGAATAGAATGGAATATGAAACAAATAGAGTGAAAATGTTTTTTTAAATTCATTAATGTTCAATCGTAAATTTCATTTCCGTATGAATAGACAGGTGTAATAGGGGGGGAAAAACGCATCTTCTGTTTTACAATTTTTATCAGATCAGTATATTTATTAACATTGATCAGGTCGGTTTCTTATCATATAAAGATTTACCAAACTATTATTTAAGATTGAGATGGAACTATTCATATTTCTAGATAAATTACTGCAGAATAATAATCAAAGTAATTGATTACAACATTAAATTATTCAGAAAAGAGAGTAGAGGTGAGAGTGATTGTGGAGATGGATACTTAATTATTCATTGATCATAATGTGTAAAATATTATATTATATATGTTGATCAATACTAATGTTAGAGCATTCACGAATTAGGCCCTTTTCAGTATTCAATCATTGTTTTGAAATTGTGTAGACTTTTCGAATTGTGGAAGCTGTCATTCTCTCAATAATGAATTGAGAGAAAGAATTGAGAAATTGAGATATCTTCGGTGTGCAAGAAAATGACAGCAAAGAGAGAGTTAATCGGAGATTGTTGCGAGCAACGGACGTTGTCTCGGGGAGATACGACATTCATGAAATCACTTTCGTGAACGCTTGTAATAATTAGAAAAAAGAACTTGGATCTTACCTTAGGGGTGCGGACTCGGATATTTTGGTCATTCAGTTTGAACAAAACATTTTCCACCAGTGCTAACCGTAGTTTGATTGCTTGTCTCGCAGGAAGCCATTTTCAATGTGTACCCTTAAAATACTTCACACAAAACTTCTGCAATTCGATGCAGGTAATAGGTCCATTAAATCAGCTGAATCAGATAGTTTTTGACCGTACATTATTGAGAAATATATTCAACAGAAGCTTTGAAAACCTTATGCATACACAAGACCAAGTTTAATGTTTCTTCAAAGTTTGCAGTTTTTGTGTCACATAAAATGTCTAATAATTTTTAGCGTGACTGAGTAATGACCGCAAACTCCTAGGTATACTCGGATCATTTTTATGAAAATTGTAGCTTGACAGCAGCCTGGCTGCTTGTTGATATCCAGTTCGCTCCCCCCAGGATTTTACCATTGCAGGGATTGAGAGGGATACAAAGAGAAATAGAAAACAGGGCATATATCGAAGGAAGCAGAGACACACTGAAAAAAAAAATTACCCTAATTTTTTAGTTGACTTTACCCAAAATTATTTATTATTTATTTAGTTGGTGTTACATCAATTAATTTGATAAAACCTCGTTAACGATGTTACGCCAATTTACTCGGTCCATGGCTGTGTCTCTCCAACCTCGATTTTGGCCCACGTTCTCCAGATCTTGTTGCACCTGATCAAGCCACCTCGCTCGCTGTGCTCCCCGCCTTCTTGTGCCAACCGGATTCGACGCGAACACCATCTTTGCAGGGTTGTTGTCCGGTAGTCTTGCAACATGCCCTGCCCAGCGCACCTTTCCGGCTTCCGCAACCTTCTGGATACTTGGTTCGCCGTAGAGCCTAGCGAGCTCGTGGTTCATTCTCCGCCGCCACACACCGTTCTCCTGCACTCCGCTAAAGATCGTCCTAAGCACCATTCGTTCAAACACTCCAAGTGCTTGCAGGTCCCCTTCCAGCATGGTCCATGTTTCATGTCCATAGAGGACCACCGGTCTTATAAGCGTTTTGTACATGGTACATTTGGTGCGGGGGTGAATCTTTCTCGACCGCAGCTACTTGTGGAGCCCATAGTAGGCGCGACTTCCACTGATGATGCGTCTCCGTATTTCACGACTGACGTTGTTATCAGCCGTTAACAAGGATCCGAGGTAGACGAACTCATCAACCACCTCAAAAGTATC
Source organism: Aedes aegypti (assembly GCF_002204515.2). Classification (NCBI taxonomy): domain Eukaryota; kingdom Metazoa; phylum Arthropoda; class Insecta; order Diptera; family Culicidae; genus Aedes; species Aedes aegypti. The sequence goes on from NC_035109.1 coordinate 330,822,211, forward strand.
CCCGTCTATCGTAACACTGCCTCGTAGGCGGGCTCTTTCGTGCTCGGTTCGCCTATCAGCATGTAGTTTGTTTTTGACGCATTCACCACCTTTTGTGGCTTCACGTTTCAGGAGGGTGTACAGATCTGCCACCGTTCCAAATGTTCTGCCGACAATATCTATATCATCCGCGAAGCAAACAAATTAGCTGGATCTTGTGAAAATCGTACCTCGGTTATTGAACCCGGCTCTCCGCATGACACCTTCTAGCGCGATGTTGAACAGCAGGCACGAAAGTCCATCACCCTGTTGAAGTCCCCGGCGGGATTCGAACGAACTGGAATGTTCGCCCGAAATCTTCACGCTATTCTGCACACCGTCCATCGTTGCTCTTATTAGTCTTGTGAGCTTCCCGGGAAAGCTGTACTCGTCCATGATTTTCCATAGCTCTTCGCGGTCGATGCTATCATAAGCCGCTTTGAAATCGATGAACAGGTGATGCGTTGGGACTTGGTATTCACGGCATTTCTGGAGGATTTGCCGTACAGTGAAGATTTGGTCCGTTGTCGAGCGGCCGTTGATGAAACCAGCTTGATAACTTCCCACAAACTCATTTGTTATTGGTGATAGACGACGGAAGATAATCTGGGATAGCCCTTTGTAGAGAGCATTCAGGATAGTGATCGCACGATAGTTTTCACATTCCAGTTTGTCGCCCTTCTTGTAGATGGGGCATATGACCCCTTGCTTCCACTCCTCCGGCAGCTGTTCGGTTTCCCAGATTCTGACAATCAGCCGGTGCAGACAGGCGGCCAACCTCTCCGGGCCCATTTTGATGAGTTCAGCTCCAATACCATCTTTACCAGCGGCCTTATTATTCTTGAGCTGGCTGATGACATCCTTAACTTCCCTCAATGTGGAGGCAGGTTGGTTTCCTTCATCCGCCGTGCTGACGTAGTAGTCACTTCCTCCGCTGTCGTGACCCTCGTCGCCTGTGTTCTCCGTGCCATTCAGGTGTTCATCGTAGTGCTGCTTCCACCTTTCAATCACCTCACGTCCGTCCGTTAAGATACTTCCGTCCTTATCCCTACACATTTCGGCTCGCGGCACGAAGCCTTTTCGGGATGCGTTTAGCTTCTCGTAGAACTTTCGCGTTTCTTGTGAACGATGCAGCTGTTCCATTTCTTCACATTCTGCTTCTTCCAGGCGGCGCTTTTTGTCCCGGAATAGGCGGGTTTGCTGCTTCCGTTTTCTTTTATATCGCTCCACGTTTTGTCGCGTTCCTTGCTGCAGCATTGCAGCCCGCGCTGCATCCTTCTCCCCCAAAACCTGCCTGCTTTCTTCGTCGAACCAATCGTTACATGTCCTTCTTTCCACGTACCCGACGATGCTCTCGGCTGCGTTGTTGATGGCTGCTTTTATGTTACTCCAGCAGTCCTCAAGAGGGCCTTCGTCAAGCTCGCCCTCTTCCGGTAACGCTTCCTCGAGATGCTGCGCTTTTGCGGCAGTGACGTTCGGTTGGGCCAGTCGCGCTAGGTTATACCGAGGCGGGCGTCGATACCGTACATTGTTAATGACGGATAGTTTTTGGCGCAGTTTCACCATTACCAGGTAGTGGTCGGAGTCAATGTTAGCGCCACGATAGGTTCTGACGTCGGTAATATCGGAGAAGTGCCGTCCATCGATCAAAACGTGGTCGATTTATGATTCCGTCTGCAGTGGTGATCTCCAGGTGTATCGATACGGGAGGCTGTGCTGGAAGTATGTGCTGCGAATGGCCATGTTCTTGGAGGTGGAAAAATCTATCAGTCGTAGGCCGTTCTCGTTCGTCAGCCGATGGGCGCTGAACTTTCCAATAGTCGGTCTGAGCTCCTCCTCCTGACCAACCTGAGCGTTCAAATCTCCTATGATGATCTTGATGTCGTGGCTTGGGCAGCGGTCGTACTCGCGTTCGAGCTGCGCGTAAAATGCGTCCTTGTCATCATCAGTGCTTCCGGAGTGAGGGCTATGCACGTTTATGATGCTGAAGTTGAAGAACCGGCCTTTGAACCTCAACTTGCACATTCTTTCGTTGATCGGCCACCACCCGATCACACGCCTTTGCATATCACCCATCACTATAAAAGCTGTTCCCAGCTCGCGTGTGCTGCCGCAGCTCTGGTAGATGGAATGATTACCTCTAAACGTTCGCACCATCGAACCTGTTCAGCACACCTCCTGCAGCGCTACGATGTCGAAACCGCGGATCTTCAGTACATCGGAGAGTATGCGTGTGCTTCCGATGAAGTTGAGAGATTTGCAGTTCCACGTACCGAGTTTCCAATCGCTAGTCCATTTCCGTCTCTGTGATCTTTGCCGATTGTTCCGGTCCGTATTCTCTCGTTGACGTTCCTGTGCTGATGTGTTTTTACGGTTGGCTTGCAGGGCCTGACACCAACCCCCTAGATTTCCGGAGGACCATTCCCCCTAAATGTCCGGAGGGCCATAGTGCGCAGTTTAGCTTAGAGCCCTTCTCTGGCACTCGGACGATGATCAGCCGCCCCTGACATGGGGAACAGACGCTGTTGTGAGCCGCTCCTAACATGGAGTACAGACGCTCAAGGTTTGCAGAAGCAAAAGCAAACCCCCCCTTCCCTGTCAGCATACGACCAAAGTTCCCACCGGGGGTTGGTTACCCGATCTTCCCTAAGGTTACTCGTACCCCGGCCAGTACCGCGAGGAGGTAGGGATAGGAGTTGCTGGGCAAGAGGCTAAGGACCGCACAGAGGGGTCTATTTTATTCCTTCAGGTACGCGAGGTACCAATGGTACGCCATGCCCAGCCATTTACCAACCTTACCCAAAATTAAGTATATCGATTATTCTCTCAACCCAAAATCTCTCGGTATTCTCTCTCTTCCCCACCAATGTTGTCAAAAATAGAGAGAGCTGCACCTACCCAATGGGAGTAGTTTGGCCCAATAAGCCAAATTTGGGTAAATGCATTATTCTCAAGCTTGGGTTGAATGAACTCAATGGGTAACATGCACGACCTGATTCGCTACTCGCCACATAGTAACGCACATACGCTAGTGTCTATGCGCAAAAAATCGCTAACAGGTAACGCGAAAAATATTTGTATGACGAAAAGTATCTAACGAAGTATTTCTCAAATTTGGAAACTATTTGCGAAAAACATATTTGGTACCGGTTGTGTGTGATGATGATGCCTATTACGCCTACCAAATATTTTTTGATTACAGCTTCCACTCACAAGAAATTGGAAGTTAGATGCCTTTCCCCATACAAAATAAAAGGAGAAAACTCCTGCTGATCAACTGTGGACAAGAGCAAAGCAGGTAATCCATTTTGCGTTGAATCAAACCAAATTTAATTAAATTTTTCATATGGCTTCAAAGGCTTAGGTACTTTGCCTTTGGAGACCTTGAAAATTTAGCCAAATTTGGGTTATTGGGCTCAATTACGCTGTTTGGCTGATGAATCGGCGGATTGGTGTCCGTCCAAACACGACAACCATAATTTCTTCAAAACTGTGCAACAGGTAATTATTTAGTGTTGAAGAAATCTGGTGATGGAATAGTGTAAGGTCTTGCACCGTGGACATTTCAACTTACCCCATGCTTTTTTTATCTCAAAGAGCAAAGAGAAATGTATGTATAGGAGCAAATTGAAACGATTTGATTGTCAATACCTGTTTCATCTTTTGTTTTAGAATCAAAAGTGACTTGAACTTGAAACTTGAAACAGCGACACGATATAACCAAAAGAAGCCACCATCTGGAAGATGCTATACACTTAATTACGGATTACGGTGAAATTTCACCGTAATCTCAACAGCTGAAGTTTCGGTGAAAAATCACCGAACAATCTGTGAAATCGTCGAACAAAATCATAAAGAAAAACAAGAAAATGGGTCGACCGGGAATCGAACTCCCGACCTATCGATCAGGAAGCAGGCTTTGCTACCACTAAGCCAGCTTTCACTGCTTGTTTGAGGTGTGCAAAAACTGAAACAAAAGGAAGCTCATGCCTGCCAGAGCGGCTGTCACACGATTTCACAAAAGTTCGGTGAAAATAATGCTTTTACCGAACTGTTCATTAGTATTTCACAGGGTTACAGTAAAATTGTTTGTTTCACGGATTTTTTCCGGTAAAATAGTAGATTTCACCGATTTTCTCCGGTAAAATAGTTGATTTCACGGATTTGGTCGGTGAAATAGTAAATTTCACAGGAAAATCTGTATTTTTATTATTTACAGTTCGAACTCGGTGATTTATTTCACAGGATACTGCGATTTTTTTAGGTGTGTAGAAAACTAGCTGGAGAGCCGTTTAAAAATTCTCACTATTTCGATCTACTTCATGATGTCAACCGCAACGTCAAACCCGAGAGAATCTACAATATTGACGGAATGGGCTTAAAACAATATTATTGGCAATAAGAAGACAGATTTGTTGAGTATCAAATGTTGAATAGTATCAAAGAAAAGAGAATCTAAAAGTAGATTCTGTATTGTACCTTTTAATACCGGCCATATTTAATTATCTTTTGAAAGATACACGTATTTCGACTACTACTTTTAGCCTTCTCAGTGTCTGTTACTCGTATACAGAACTACTCCTATGCACTTTGCTTGAGCAATTCTTTTAGAATTGCTCAAGTGGTGAACAGTGCATCGACATTACCCTTGGCCTCAGACCCTTATCTCTCCGGAACCACCTTACGGTATTTCTTCGGGGAGGGGCCTGTGCATATAGCACAACACGTGTAGCAGAAGTAGCCTAGGCAAACTGCTTCTCCTAGCCAACTTAAACAATGTTACAAGGGACCAGCCTCGGCAGGACTAATCCTTTGCAGCCAACTCTTGATCGGCGCGCCATATGCGCTGCAATTCTAACATATTGTGAGTGACAGCCGTAGTTGCTGCATTCCAGCACTCGGAATCCGTACGCATTCTCTCTAGGATATTGTCGAAGGACGTGTCCCTTTCGCATGTAGCGAGCATGCCACCTCTCACTACAATGAAACGAGGGCAATCGAACACGACATGCTCCGCTGTTTCCTCCACACCAGCACAATTGGGGCACGTAGGAGATTCGGAGTGCCCGAACCTATGCAGGTACTGTTCATAGCAACCATGTTCTGACAGAAACTGCGTCAGGTGGAAGTTCACTTCCCCATGGTTTCTTCCATACCAATCCGATACATTTGGTATTAGCCGATGGATCCACCTAACTTTAGTGGAGTTATCCCATTCCTGCTGCTAGCTTCTGAGCGTTTCCTCTTTACACATGTCGCGGACTCCTCTGCTACCCCTTTGGTTGAAGCATTGAACATCTTCCTTGATGATCAAGGCTATGATGCACACGGCCTCTTTAGATATCGTACGGTATGCACTTGCTACTCTTAAGCACATTATCCTGTACGTGCTTTCCAACCGCTTTAGGTTTCTGATCGTTCTAAGCGCTCTTGACCAGATTGGTCCTCCAAACCTTAGTATGGATAGTGCGACGCTTGCCAGTAACTGGCAATTATATCAGAGTTGTTAGACATCATCCTCCAAAGCGCCGCTATAGCCGTAGATGCCCTTTTACAGGCATATTAAACGTGGCTAGCAAAGCTGAGCTTATCATCGATCATTACCCCAAGATGCCTAAGGGATTGCTTGGACTATATGGTGCAATCACCTACCGAGATAAGCGTCCGTTGCTCGGACTTGCGGTTGTTGACCACCTCCACCTCAGTCTTGTGACGGACCAGTCCTAGTTTCCTAGACTTCATCCATTCCTCAACTATGAAAATAGAGTGCGCTGCTGTCAACTCTACTTCCTCCATCGATTCACCATAGACCACTAGGGTGATATCGTCGGCGAAGCCAACTATCTTAACACCCGTCGGAAGGGGCAGCCTCAGTACGTCATCGTGCATCGCATTCCGTAACAGCGGGCCCAAGATTGAACGTTGAGGTACTCCCGCGATAATTCGATCGCTTTTCATCCCTCCTCTGTGTCATACAGTAGAATCCTACCATCAAAATAGCTTTCTAGAAGCTTACACAACTGCACCGGTACCTTGAGGCGGTGAAGCGCGTGTGCTATTGCTTCCCAGCTTGCGCTCTTGAACGCATTCTTCACACCCAGAGTGACAACCGCGCAGTAACGGATGCCGCTCCTTTTATGCTCGATTACCACCTCAACTGAACGACCGACTGGATGGCGTCCAGAGTAGATTTACCTTTTCTGAATCCAAACTGGTTGTTGGACAGGCCGTCCGCACTCTCCGTATACGGTACTAGTCTGTTGAAAATCAACCTCTCCAATAACTTGCCCGTCGTGTCTAGTAGACAGATAGGTCTACGCCGACGGGTCCCCGGTGGTTATCCCGCCTTTGGTAGTAGCACCAATTTCTGTCGCTTCCATACATCCGGGAAGATTCCTTGATCAATGCAGCGCTGCATTGTGGTTCTGAACATGTCTGGATCCGCGTTCACTGCCGCTTTAAAGGCAACATTCGGGATACCATCGGGTCCCGGTGCCTTGCTTGACGCGAATGATTTCACGACTTCTGCCAGCTCTTCGTTCGTCACTCTCGCCACTTCTTCTCCTTCATCTGCCGCATACGGCGCTGGGGGCCATGGGCTTATGGGATGATGCGGGAAGAGTACATCGATTATCGATCGCAGCAACTCGGGCGACTTCTCTTGGGGCGCTATGGCACCTTTGGTTTCAGCCATTACTACTCTGTAGGCGTCACCCCATGGACTCGAGTTGGCACTCTCGCATAGACTATCAAAGCATGCCCGTTTTCGTCTGTGCATGATTGATTTCCGTGCGTGCGTGCGCGTTGCATTCTTCGTATAGCCCGTAAGCATATTGCTCGAAGATTTACAATTGATTCGCACCACCAGTACACCGGCGGCCTGTTCTCTCTAGGAGGGGCTTTTCTCGGAATGGAAGCATCACACGCTCGTGATATCACAGCAACTAGCTCTTGACCGTTTAGGTCCTGCATTAAAGTCGCTAGCTATCACTACTGGCTGCCGTTTAGCTAGTTTGGCTATCATCTTGTCGACCATGTGGGAAAATTCCTCAATCGACCACCTTGGGGGCGGGAATTCGGGGTAATGATACATTCGGGGCAATGGAATTCTGGGTGATGGCATTCGGGGTAATGAGGTAGAATCTATCAGTGGCATCCCTGGCTTTGGCAGCAGTACCAGCGTGTTGAGCGTGTCATTCCATCAATAAGCTGGTCGCCGTCTGTTCCTCGGCTCTTGTTTTCGTGGCATAGTTGCGTTTCAAGCCGTTACCATCCTTTGTGTTGGCTCGGTGGCATCGATATCCTCGTTATCTCCGTTTCCGTCCTCAACGAATAGTTCCGTGTTAAAAGCTATCGTCTTCTACTTCCGCTCGTTAGTTATTCTTCCCATTGTTACCGCAGGGTTCCGTTGACCGATGCGATAGCGAATCGCTAGATGCCCGCTCTAGGTGTACCCCGTACAAACTCTCCAGTTCATATTCATCGACAATGCAGGACTGCATCGACGTTACGGATGATGGACTCCCTTCCGTTCCTCGGAAATGTGCTAACGGAGTCTTCATTGCACAATCGTTCATCTAGCTTGGTTAATCTTCCTGCAGGATATATTCCACACCACAGCCCAGACATTGAAGTCTCCTGCAATGAGAGTCGGCTTCCTTCCGATCAACTTATCAGTTAGCTGATCCACCATCTGGTTGAACTGCTCCACTGTTCATAAGAACTGCATACAACGACACCGTTAATTTTGGCGATGACGAAGCCTTTACCTGAATTGTCCATTACTTCCTGGATAGGGAATCTCCAACCAAGCCGTCTCTCAACTCATCGGAATCCTAGTGTGCGGCGCTAGACGGAGGCTCACAAAAATTCTTAAAGCGCGCGCTATGTGATGTGCTCTTGGGGATACGCGTCTCATGCGCTGCTCGGCGCTACGGCTCGCCATCGGTATCCAAGTTGTGAAACAACTGCTTAGTAACAAATAACCTTTACTATTTTTGCCTCATTATGCAGGTGTCTAGGTGGTCGAAGACTTACGATCCAAGAATTAAAATTTCGATTCTCGTTGAAAACTTTTGAAATCACTTCAATTATTGTGCTGAATTTTAAACAGCACATGTGACGGAGCGCATGAGACCGCAGTGAGACACATCCCAAGAAAAATGAGGCGCACCAAAAAAGGCCTCACAATGTACAGCGCGCCAGTGCGCTTGCAAGCAATGAGACTCCTGCACCTAATGCTACTGCACGAGCACAGTAACTCTACTCAGCCCTGTCGTCGTAAAATTTGAGCTTCTTAGTCGTCCCTTTTCGAGGGGGGCGTTGCTATAGCCCAGAGGGCGCTTCTACTCCCAGGCGTTAATGATGGCGGCTCATAAGAAATATCACAAATATTTTAATATATAGGGATCAACTGTGATGGAGGTTATGTTGCTATGGGTTTCGACTTTCAATTTATATAGATCATAAACGGAAATCCAAAATCCCTTGGCAACATTTTAATATATAAAAATTGCAAATATCACAAATACTTTAATATACATTCCTAACGAACGAAAACCAAAATGCATTTGCACGTATTTAGTTTGTATTCCATTTCTATTGAAATATGGAACGAAGAGATCAAGTACATCGACTTAAACATTATTTAGTTGAAAAGTTTGCTGATGTAAAAAGTTAATGTTATTTTGTCCTAGTATCAATTGAATCTACCTTAACAATACCTACTGTATATGCTATATGACTATTTCCTAGAGTCATACTATTACGATGTACCATTCAAATAGAAATCATAATCCATGAAATAAACTTAGTCTTGTAGAACCTATTATTCAGTGTAAAAGGAATCATCTAGTGCCAATCTAAAAGCCACATAGAACCGTTTTTGTGTCTCTCTCAAATTTATTTTTTTTAAGATTGTTTGTGTTTCAGGGAATATATGAGAAGAAGATACGAGAAGAAATACATAGAATTTATCAAAAACTGAGCTTTTTTGCCAACTATCAAGCTATGGTCCAGCAATTTTAGTCAACCTAAATGCTTTTCTCTAGTTTTATAGAATTTAGGCAAAATACGATGCAAACTGTAATTCTAGTTATATATGCCGATGGTAACCGCGTTTCAGCGATTATTACTCAACCATAACTCGGAACATTTTTAACGAAATATTATGTGTATTCTCAGTCTTGTCAGACCAGAAAAAAATGTAGACGTGACTAGAATGCGAAGAAAAGTTTTAAAGTTAAACATAAATAAATCAATACCTGAGATTCGATGTTTCGAATGTTTGATTATGTTTGTACGTAAAGTAATATATGAAGCATACTTAGAGAAATATATGATATTTTTTCTTTTAAAACCATGAATCAAATAATTAAGTTTACTAAGATTTTTGTGAGTTTTCCAAAAGCAGAACATCTAGAAAATTTGAACTATTTTTTTACGTAAAGAAGAAGTGTTCGATTTTCAGCCAAATATATGACTTATATTACAAATAAAATATCGCTGTTGAGATGATAACAATATGGAAAAAAGTCAACAATTTCTCTAGTTTTCAATATATTTCGCAATGGTTTTATCTTTTGTACCGTTTTGCATCAAATTGCCGGACGCTTCGAAAGCCGGACACCTTGAACATTTTCTTATTTTTTGCCATGTTTAAGAAAGTGTAACTGTAATGTTAACACTCAGTTCGATTCTTTGATTTTAAATGTTTATTGTGAATTCCAACGTATCGCAGTAGGCTTTAAAATCATAAAAACAAAAATAAAAATAAACTGCGCGTGAAATCGTCAGTTGATTTTCCGCCTGATAAACAATTTTTTAAGGTTGGTGCTCGGATATGTGCTCGAAGTTTTCATAGTCAACATACGTTTCTAGGTTGTTTAACGTGACTAACAGGAGGAAAAAAGTGTGTTTTTGTTGCCAGATAGTGAAATTTACCGGTATTTATATGAACATTTCTTTATTAATGTTTAAATTCAAGTGTCCGGATTACGAAGCATGATTTCCAGCTGCTTCAAAAGCCGGACATCTGAGAATGTGAATTAAAATGTGCCTCTATTTTAATCATAATGATCAAAATGGACAATTGATGATTGTAAAAGTGATTTGGAGAACATTCGGTAAAAAAAAACTAAATAGTTACCTTCCGTTTCGGAAAAATAATTTGAAAAGAATGTGTCTCGTTAAGTTCCAGATGTCACACGTCACTGAATCTCATGCGGCGATAGAAGAGGGTTGTGTGATTTGTCTTTGTTTTTCACATCAGTTTTGACTCTTCAATAGTCCGAAATAGTTTGGCAGTTTAATACTGAAAGCTGGTGATATAACCTTAAAAAAGTGCTAAAAATTCAATTCGAATGAAATTGTAAGTATCTTTGAGTTTTTAATTTTATAAGAGTGTTCGGAATCCGAAGCAAATGTGTCCGGAATCCAAAGCAAATGTGTCCGGAATTTGAATCAGCTCGAAAGCGATGTCCGGATTTCGAAGAAAGACATACAATGGAACTTTTTTTATTTTACCGCGATGAATCAATACCCGGACGCTTAAGCGGTGCAGCATGATCTTATTCCAATATCAATATATTTGCATTAGATTTGATTAACGCACTAACGTGTCACGAATCGTTTCGACTTTTATCTTGATGATAATTGCAAATATTCTAGTTAAAATAACGAATATAAAATGGAAATAATGTTTTTTATTACACATGTCTTGTTTTCAAATCCGGACATGTGAATCAAAAAACCGGACATTCTTGAATCAATTTCTGGATATCCGTGTTTAAGCCAGCTTAATTCAAATAAAATTAAGAAAATTCAATTTAAATGTGGCTATTTCTCATATTTTTTGTTGTTAAATACAGGGAAACACATAATAATGTTTTTAAAAATGAATAATCAAGATTATTCTGTATTTCGGTTACTCATATCTTTTGGTTGTAGCCGCGAGCAAATAACCTGCAACAATCGTCATCATAAAGTCGACTTTCCCACTACAATTTAATTTCATACACGACCATCCACTTTTTCTTGCATTTATTTCAGTTTTCGGTGCATTTTTATTACAAAATAGCAAACTACAAGTTAAAGGTTAATAAGTTAAATCCATGATTCACAAATCCGGACACTCACTTATCACACGAAAAAATGTCATTTTACACTTGTTTTCACAGTTTTAAAGTGTTCCAATCATTAATCTAACATATTTAAACACAAACTATGGTTTGCAACAATTCGCATACAATGTCATTGAAATTAATTATCGTTAACTTGACCGCTCTTTGTTTTGCTGAATCTCTTGAACTACGAAAACTGCACTACGATATAATGGTGTCAAACTGATGTTTGATTATTATTTTTATTAATTATATGACAATGGCTACTAGATCAAATTGTAGTCAAATCATGAGCAATGTTATAAAGCTCAGATGTGAATCATTAAAACCACATAATTATTCAAATTCACATTGTAGGTATTCAGTATAAGTTACCAGAGTGTCCGGATATTGGTACCGTCCGGATTTTGATTCACCACGGTAGTGAGATTTTCCTCAAACATTGTATTTTTCTTTGCACAGCAACAAAAATTGAACTACCTATGTACGGTGTGGAAATATTTTATAGCTTCAAGATATAGAAGAATTTGCTTATAAAATTCAACTTTGAAGTTGTACTGCCTCTCAGATGTCCGGATTTCGAAGCAAAACGGTCGTTTTACGATAGGTATATTAGTGAATCCTGGAATTTCCAAGTATCAATAACAGATGGTTTTCAAACCTATTTCATCAAATTTAGAAACAGAAAAATACTGCTCGTGGTGCATACTTGATTATGAAATTTATCACTATCACATGAAAATTATTGGTCTAGAAAAAAAACAAGGGTATTAACTGACTGTCATAAGAACATATAAGTTGAAGATTCTTTCATTTTTAAACTATACCATATTTCATCAAACTTCGAGAGTGGTCTTGGGCTTTTTAATAATCACGTGCTTTTATCGAAGGATTTCTCGAGATAATTTAACCAACATTATCTTTAACAATACCGAATATTAAAGATCAAGCGCATACAGCCATAGTTATATCCATTAAATTAAGGGATTCCGTTTCACAACTCAGGGTAGTGAACGGACCAGTCTTGCACCTTTATGAGCTGCATCACTTCTCGAAGAGACAAACCATTTGGAAAAATGGCATTCGAGGTAAAGGGTTATTCTGGAAACTGCCATTCGCAGAAAGGACATTCGAGGAAAAGTGGCACAATCGTTTGATAAATAGTAAAGACAAACTATAGATATTATAAACAACATATAAAACGGAAAGAACCAAACACTACTCTTCACTTGATATACATTAGTTATGGTCACAAAACAAACAAAATTTAATTGGTTTCCTACAGGGCGTTAAGTTGCAGCTTATCTACGTGAAACAAGTTATAATCACTTCAGGGCGTTGATACAGATTAAAAAAATTGATTGATTTTTACGGGGCGTTACGATTCAATTCATTAATGTGGACTAAGGTTAAATTACTGCAGGATATTGATAGAGCTTGGAATTTTCACTTAATGTCATACAGGGCGTTGAGATGTACCTGATCATCATAGAACAAGTCAGTCACTCCAGTCAAATTACTGCAGGGCGTTGATACTGCTAAGAAATTTCAATTGATTTTCAACAGTTCGTAAATATGCTCCAGATCTCACAAAGATCAATATGGAATTCAGTCAAATCACTTCAGACCGTTGATATAGCTTGATCGATTGATGTAATACAAAGCGTTAAGATGTTTCTGAACTACGTGAAAGAAGGCCAAATTACTCCTGGGCGTTGCTCAAGCTTGGAATTTTTAATTTATGTCCTACAGGGTGTTGAGATGTACCTGATCTACATAGAATGAGGTCAAAATACTCCAAGGCGTTGATACAGCTTGGAATTTTCAATGGAAACAGAGCATTAAGTTTCACCTGATCTACGTAAGACAACAAGGTCAAAATACAAGGAAAATAGATATCGAACAGGGCGGTAACATAAAGTTGATTTACATGAGACGAGTCCAAATTACTTCAGGACGATGATACAGCATGGAATTTTAAATTGATGTCCTACAGGGCGTTAATATGCACCTTATCTAAGATCTACGTGAGACAAGGTCAAATTACTCCAGGGCATCAATACAGATTGGAATGTTCAATCGATACAGGGCATTGAGGTGTACCTGATCTACGTAAGACAAGGTCAAATTAGTGGAGGGCGTTTATACATTTTGACAATTGTCCCACAGGGCGTTAAAATGCAACTTATTTACATGGAACAAGGTCAAATCACTCCAGGGCGTTATTAAATCTTGGAATATTCGATTGATGTACTTGGTCTACGAAAAATGAGGTCAAATTTTCCCAGGGCACTGATAAAGCTCAAATTTTCGATTGTTGTCCTACAGGGCATTGAGATGTATTTGATCGATATGGGATAAGGTCAAATTGCTCCAAATTTTTAAATAATGTCCTACAGGGTCGTAAAATGCAGCTGATCTATATGGGACAAGTTTAAATTACTCTAGGGTGTCAATTCAGATTGGAGTTTTCAATCGATGCAGGGCATTGAGGTGCACCACATCTACGTAAGACAAGGTGAAATTAGTCAAGGGCATTTATACATCTTGACATTTGGCCCTAGGGCGTTAAGATGCAACTGATTTACATGGCATGAGTCCAAATTACTCTAGGGCGTTGATAATGCTCGGACCATTCAAGTGATGTGGTGCGTAAAGATGTACTTGGTCTACATAAGGTGAGGTCAAGTTACTCCAAGGCGTTGAAAAAGCTTGAAATTTTAATTGATGTCATACAGGGCGTTAGGATGTTACGGCTCTATATGGAACAAATTACTCCAGGGCATTGATACTGCTTGGAGTTTTCGATTTTGATATATGTGGAATAAGGTCAAATTATTCTAAGGCGTTGATAATGCCTGGAATTTCCATTCGATGTGGTGAAATTACTCTAGGGCGTTGATACAGCTCGTAAATTTTGATTGATTTTCTAAAGGGCGGTGATATGCTCATGATATATATGAAATACTATGCAAATAGGTTTAAATTACTCCAGGGCGTTGGTAGGTACAGGTTGTAAATTTTGATTGATATCTTATGGGGCGTTAGATTGTTGTTGATTTCATACATAATTTTTTATGTCTTCGGGTGAAAAATTCTATAAAAAAATCTGAGATAAGCTTCTTAGTCGTCGACTAAGCGCGACTAAGCAGGACGACAGGGCTGACTCTACTGTTGATGCACCACAAAAACAGCCATCAACAACCCTGCCGATAGCATTGTCGGGCAGGTTTTGGAGGAAAAGAATGCAGCGCGGGCTGCAATGCAGCAGCATGAAACGCGACAAAACGTGGAGCGATTTAAAAGAAAAGGAAAGCAGCAAACCCGTCTCTTCCGGGATAAAAAGAAGCGGAATGAGAATAAATGGAGCAGCTGCATCGTTCACAAGAAGCTCAAAAGTTCTACAAGAAGCTTAACGTATCCGGAAAAGGCTTGGTGCCACGAGTCGAAATGTGTAGGGATAATGAGGGAAGCATCTTGACGGATGGACGTGAGCTGATTGAAAGATGGAATCAAAACTACGATGAACACCTAAATTGCAAGGAGAACACAGGCGCAGAAGTCCACGACAGCGGAATAAGTGACTGCGTAAGCACGGCGGATAAAGGAAACCAACCTGTTCCCACATTGAGGGAAATTAAGGATGCCATCAACCAGCTCAAGAACAACAAGGCAGCTGGTAAGGATGGTATTGGAGCTGAACTTATCAAAATGGGCCCGGAGAGGTTAGCTGCCTGTCTGCACCGGCTGAATGTCAGAATCTGGAAAACGGAGCAGCTGTTGGAGGAGACAAGAAGGACGACCAACTGGAATGTGAAAACTATCGTGGGATCACTATCCTGAATGCCGCCCACAAAGTGCTATCTCAGATTATCTTTCGTCGTCTATCACTAACAGCAAATGAGTTTATGAGAAATTATTAAGCTAGTATCAGCAACGGCCGATCAACGACAGAACCAAACTTTCACTGTACGGCAAATCCTCCAGAAATGCCGTGAATCCCAACGCATCTCCTGTTTATCATTTTTCAAGCGGTTTATGATAGCACCGACCACGTAGAGCTATGAAAAATCATGGACGAGTACAGCTTTCCCGGGAAGCTCACAATACTAATAAGAGCAACGATGGACGGTGTGCAGAATAGCGTGAAGATTTCGTGCGGACATTCAAGCTCGATTGAATCCCGCCGGGGACTTCGACAGGGTGATAGACTTTCGTGCTTGTTGTTCAAAATCACGCTGGAAGGTGTCATGCGGAAAGCCAGGTTCAATAACCGAGGTACGATTTTCACAAGATCCAGCCAATACGTTTGCTTCGCGTATGATATGGCTATTGTCGGCAGAATATTTGGAATAGTGGCAGATCTGTACACCCATCTGAAACGTGAAGCTACAAAATTCGGTTTGGTGGTGAATGCGTCAAAAACGAAGTACATCTGTCAGGCGGAACCGAGCGTGACAGAGCCCGCCTTGGAAGCAGTGTTACGATAGACGGGGATACCTTCGAGGTGGTTAATGAGTTCGTCTACTCGGTCGCAAATCCTGGTTCACGGCTGCTAACAACATCAGTCGTGAAATACGAAGACGCATCATCAGTGGAAGTCAGGCCAACTATGGGCTCCAGAAAAAGCTAGGACCGAGAACAATCCACCCCCGCATCAAATATACCATGTACAAAACGCTAATTAGACCGATGGTCCTCTATGGACATGAAGCATGGACCATGCTGGAAGATGACTTGCAATCACTTGGAGCATTCAAACGACAGATGCTTAGGACTATTTTCGGCCATGTGCAAGAGAATGGTGTGTGGCGGTGGAGAATGAACCATGAGCTTGCTAGACTCTATGGTGAAACCTGTATCCAAAACACAGCGAAAGCCGGAAGGGTGCATTCGACAGGGCATGTTGCAAGACTACCGGACATGGTGTTCACGTCGAATCCGGTTGGTACAAGAAGCAGTGGAGCACAGCGAGCTAGGTGGCTTGATCAACAATGAGGTGGTCAATCAACAAGGTGATGATGCAACAAGTCTGGAGAACGTGGGCCAAAATCGAAGTTGGAGGGACACAGCCATAGACCGAGTAAATTAGCGTAACATTGTTAACGAGGTTTTATCAGACTAATTGATGTAACTGTAACACTAAGTAAATAAATAATAATAGTACCGTCAAACGGGGTATCTTGCAACAGGGGTGAAACTTGCAACACTTGAACATGTAACCATATTGTCTTTCGTTAGCATTGAGTTAAATTATTCTAATTCCGCTGTTTACTAGCCTTAAGTATACAAAAGAAGATTTTGGCGAGGGTTTGGGTATTGTTTCTTTTTTGGTTGATTTGCTGGAGGTGAAAATCATATTACACATTGGATTGTATCAAATTAATCCTGCAAAACGTTCCTCGTATCACACAAACGGTAGAAATATGTCGTTCGAGGCACTTGCTATCAACTACAGTACTTAGTAGTGTACAAATCTATATAAATAAAAATGGAATGTTGTTTGTATGTCACGAAATGGCTTACGAACGGGTCAACGGATTTGAATGATTCTACCTCCATTTTGTTCGTCAAGGGTTCCGACGTGTTTGTGTGTATGAAAATCCCAAGATATTCCCCGGGAAAGTTTGAAAAACGTGTGTGAACGGAACTGTCATTTCGTATGGGGCGATCAATATCGTTTTTCAACAACCTACTTGATGGCTAAACGAAGTTTGCCGGGACCACTAGTTGACAATATAAAAGTATTGATAATATGATGCTTAAACACTGTAATAATCCAAAAACTTTTGTTACTACCCCTGTGGGAAAACTTGCAACAGCAATTTTGATTTCAATTGTTTGATATTTCTTGCCGTTTGTCATCAAAAACACATGAGAAGACAAACTTGAACATATATTTGTTCAATAACATTAAAATAGTTATACCTCAATCAAATCAATACACGTTTAGTACTAAATATTAGAAAATTAACATAAATCGTATTATTATTAAATTTAGTTTTATTTTCTTCATGAAAATAATGAATAATTTTGAAAATCTGTATAAAAATTATCTTGCAGATCTGCCATTGGGAACTTTCTGCATGAAATATGATGGAAGTTGATGTAAGAACACCAACAGAGACCATTTTAAAATGTACATATCAATATGTCCTACGTCATTTTGATTTATATATGTATAAAAACTAAGTTTGTGAAGTAATATTTAAAATACCATTGTATTTGTAGAAAATTTGCATTACAACGTTTTAATGGCTTTCCAATAACTGTAAAGACTTATGATTTGCTAGAATTTCGCCGTGTGGACACCCTATGCAATGCCAGTAAAGTTTTCAATCGAATTGGTTTAATACTATAATTAATAATAACTCAATCAATAATTATAAGTTTTCTAAGAGTAGAGTAGCCTGTGTCCGATTATTGTCATGCTCAGCCCTGTCGTCGTAAAATTTGAGCTTCTTAGTCGTCCCTTTTTGAGGGGGCGTTGCTATAGCCCAGAGGGCGCTTCTACTCTAGGCGTTAATGATGTCGTCTTATTACAAAATATGACAACAATTTGAATTTATAGGGATCGAATGTGATGGAGATTGTGTTGCTATGGGTTTTCGCCTTTCAGTCTATACAGATCATCAACTGAAATTCTGAAACGGAAGCTGAATCAGTTGCAACATTTTAATAAATAAAAATTACGAATATCACAAATACTTCAATATACAATCCTAACAAACGAAAATCAATATGCATTTGTACGTGTTATGTCTGTGTTCCATTTCAATATGGGACAAAGAGATCACTTACATGGACTTAAACATTATTCAGTTGAAAAATTTCCTACAACGACTTCTTTACATGTGTCTATTTTATAAAAGGTATTCAAATTCAGAAGAAGTGTTCAAGTCTATGGATCAATTGAATTTATTATAAATTATCAAATTATTCCTCAGGTAAGAGTTTCAATAAATAATATGAAATTCCAACGCTTTGTGAACTGAACTAAGAGCTGAACAAGAACCGTCTAGGAAGTTCACTATCTACTGTACATATGAAAAGAAAGATTTTTTCAGCATCAAACTTTAACATATTTCATCAAAGTTCTAGAATTGCTTGAGATAATTCGATCGATATTGTTTCACGCATGCTGAAGTGTACGTCAAAATTTCAACATAATTTTGCTTTCCATACGAAAAATGTAATTTATATACCAGGGAGCGAATTAAACATTTATTTGTGACGATGGGGCGATAGTCCGGAAAAAAAAAATGAATAAACACTACTTTTTCTTTCAACAATTCGTTCATTGACTTTCAAGTGGATCATAAAGATCCCCTGAGTTTCTACAAAACAATTAAGGGCTATGAATAAACCACATTGTTTAACTTTAGAGCTTTACGAACCCATTCGCATCCCAATCATCGTGTTTTTTGTCCATACATTTTTTTTATAAATTTATATGAACCGTGGTTTTGGGCCCCTTAATGATCACTTGCTTTTATCGAGAGATCTCTCAAAATAATTTAACCAGAAATTTCTTCAATAATATTGAATCATACTGAATCAAGTGCATACTGTTAAAGCCCTGAATGCAAATGTCATTATATCGCAATAATCATTTACTTAACGTTCAACGCTCCGTCATCGTAATCATCGTCATCATCGAAACTTCAAAAGCAGTTTTTCGGTTCAAAGATGAAAATTCTTCGATGAAAATGTGTTCAGTTGGAGTTTCGGTTGGAGAGTAGAATACAGTGAACACATTTTCCTGTTAATTTTCTTGATTTTGAACAAAAAAACTGCTTTTGAAAATTCCGAAATCAATGAGGGATCCCGCCCCCTTAAGCAGGGCTGGTAGCAGTCAGACAGTAAAATAATAGTGACTTTAGTGACCAAAATGATCAAAAAAGTGACTAAATAGTGACCTAAAAGTGACTTGCAAACTACAAGTATAAGTCACAAAAATGACTTGAAATGAAAATACGTTCTATGTGTAAATTAACCTTCTCTCTGTGCGAAAAAAGCCACGTTGTCTGTGTTTTGGGATTCCCAGATTGTTCAACAAAGCAAACATATAGTGTATAGCCTTTAAACTAATGAGCAACTTTGCCAAAGACATCAATATTACAAATCATCAGAATTTAGAGCCATCGTAAGATCTATAGAACGTCAAAGTCGCTTAGGGGAATCAGAAAACCATGTTTTTAGCTAGCGCCATCATGTGGTGAAATTCCCAACTGACCAATACATAATATAATAGCCCTTTCCCTATTGCAAATCTTCACCGAAGAATGTATAATTTTATATAGAACTTCTTCTGAGATATAAGCGTGCAAAGTTTCAAAAATTCGTTGTTTTTAAACATTCTTCACAATAACCCCTCCGAGCAATGAATCAGCCCCCTTATGAATTTTCTTATATTTTTTAGTCACATTCAATTAAATTTGCTTTCCAAAACACAGACAACGTACTATTTTCATGAAAAATTTCGATGAACTATTTTTCAAGATAATTGATAAAAAATCCTATCGCGTATAAAAAACTCACGGAAATTCACCAACGTATGAAAAAGATTCACAAATCGGTTCACTGACAAAAAAAGTTACAGCCCCGTCAATGTACTCTGGGGTCATATTAGTTACTGGCAAAAAAATAATTGAAGATTTTGAAGTAGCGATGTAAAACGAATTACTTGAAGCATTTCTCAACAAATCTGGTGAATAAATCGAGGGAAAATTTTTGATTGTTGACGAAACTGCTAATCTGTGGCAGAATTTCTGTTAAATTAAACCATTTCTTGCAAATAAACAATAACTCCAGAACACAATTGATTATTGACGAATACGAGACAAACCGAATAAGATGACTGTTATTGAAAATAATCATATTACTCAGTGGCGACTCGTAACTTCACGGTTTATCTGATCTACGACCCTGAAATGACTAATTTTCCTTACTTAGATTATAAAGCAAACAGTAAACGATAGAAATCGCTGAAATTTATAAACAGGTAGATTTGACGTTAGGGAATAGTCACTGATATCACTATTAATATTTAACTATCGTCAAACAATGTACAAACACTCATTAAAGAAACGTGTTTTTCTACATAAATAGTTGATGAAAGTCTTGTAATAAAACACGTTCAAGGGTTGATCAATGGAAAAATGTATTGTTTATTTGTTGGAATTTCTAATGTAATTTCTGAAATGATTTCCAGTAAAATTAGTACTCGCTTTTGAAGTCCTGGACGAGTTTCTGACAAATTCTTTTATTTTTTTTATTCCTAGCCGTCTCTGGCTTTTCTTCCGGAGGAGTTTTGATGATGTTATTTGAGAAAGCGGGTTCAAGATTTCTTCTATACAGGGTGTCCGAAAATTATCCGAACAGCAAAATATAGGGAAAGATGATCTCGCATTGAAAACAATGAAGAATCAATGTCCATGTACCTTTCATAATACATCTATGCGCTTACACAACATACAACTTTAAATAATTTTGAATTGATTGCTTGTTACTGAGATAATCAAATTTATTTTTTATCGGAGACATTTTTCCTGAGCGCCGCTAGTCATACTGGAGATGTGTTATCCCTAAAATCTAAAAGCGATAAATCCAAATGTCCAATTATTATTTGAAGTAACCTACAGTTTAGTGGCTTCAAGTTAGACTGGAAATAGAAAATTATTCGGTTCAAATCCAGTGAGTTCTACGGACATTTCTCTTCCGTCATGAAGCTCGAAAAACAGCTCCGTTTAAGATACCTCAACATATTTGGCTTGGCTTTACAAATATTTGAAATCGGAAATGTGTCAAACCTACTTCTTAAGAATATAATAAGCCAATGGATAAAACCATGCAAGAATATTGAATTTAATATGCTTGGTTGTATAGAGCCATGTCTTCAAAGATTGTACGGATAACTTGCGGACACCCTGTAGCTGTAGATTACTCAAAACAGATATTGGTCCTGGTTTTTGCCAAAATTTAATAACATATTTCGGACAAAAAAATCATCCCAAAGATGCTTTCTAAGCTTTGCTAGAATCTTCTCTAAAAATTATTATAGGAAATGTTGACATTTTCCATAGGAAATGTCCACAGAATATTCACTTGAATTCTTCCAGAAACTTTTTCTTGAATCAATAATCTTCTTTCGGTTTGATTTTGAAAAGCTATTGAAGCCTAACTTGTCATTGGCATCAGATCAAGAAAAAAGTGACTTTAGTGACCATTTTCCAGAAAAAAGTGACTTTAGTTACTTTTTGATGGAAATAGTGACTTTTTAGTGACCAGGTCGAAAAAAGTGACCAATTCACTAAAAAGTGACTTGCTACCAGCCCTGCTGAAGGGATTGTGCTACTTTTCCCTGAATATTGGTTCCCCAAATGTCGTTTACTCGAACGCCAGTCCGCTGAAAGTTTATTCTCCGAATACCCCGTTTTCCCAAAAAGTTTTTGGTATTCAACATTATCAGAACTTCATACATTTCAGAGTAGTGAACCCTAGTATACACCCTTTTTTACTTGGTTGGAGGTTCTTTCGAGTTTCACCGTCCTCATCATATTTGGAAATAGGTCAAAAATGACCAACAATGATCGTTCTCTCTAGTCCACCATCCTGTAACTGAGGACTATTCTCGCACCTTTATGAACTGCATTACTTGTCGGAAAAACGGAAAAATAGCATTCGGGGACCTGCAAAAAATGGAATAAAATAAAAATATTATAAAACAATATAGAACACACATTTCAAACAGAAAGAAGTAATCAAAATATTAAATAAATTGATCGGAATATACAATACGTTAATCACCATTGATCCTGATTGCGTCACTCGTTCCCGCAAGAGCAGACGACGCAATTAAAGGATCAAACACTCTTCTTCACTTGATATACATTAGTCAAGGCCCAAGTAAAAATGACGCAAAAGTCAAAACTGAAAAAGCAGTTTTCTCTTTTTGAATAGACAAATCAAAGAAAATAAAAACATCAGGCTCTTTTATTTGCCAACTGAAAAGGCTGGTTGTTTTTATGTTTATCAATTTGTTGTTTTAAAAGGAGAAAACTGCTTTTTAAGTTCTGACTTTTTTGCCATTTTCTCTTGCACCTTAAAGTCATAAAGTAAACGCAATTTAATTGGTTTTCTTCAGGGCGTTAAGACGCAGCTGATCTACGTGAAACAAGGTATAATCACTCCAGGGCGTTGATACAGATTATATAATATGATTGATTTTTATACAGGGCTAATTTATCTATGTGGACTAATGTTAAATCACTGCAGGATGTTGATAAAGCTTGGAGAAATCATGATACAGAGGGTTGAAATGTGCCTGATCTACGTAGGATAAAGTCAAATTATTTCAGGGCATTGATATTGCTAAGAATGTGTAATTGATGTCATACGGGGCATCAAGATGATCTACATGAGACAAGATTAATTATTATAGGGCGTTTCGTAAATTTCGATTGATGTCATACAGGGCCTTAAGATGCACCTGATCAAAGTAGAAGTTGCACCTGGTCTACATAGGATGAGGTCAAAATAATTCCAGATCGTTGATACAGTTTGGAGTTTTATATTGATGTCCTACAGGGCGTTAAGATGCACCTAATCTACATAAAATAACCTTAAATTATTCCAGGGCGATGATAAAGATGTTTTTTTTTCAATTGATGTCCTTGCGGACGTTAAGATGTATCTTTTATACATGAGAAAAGGTCAAAATAATCCAGCGCATTTAAAAAGCTAGGAATTTTCCATTGATTATTCAGTTAACGCCCTGCTGCGCTTGCTCTACGTACGACAAGGTCAAATTATTCCAAGGCGTTGAAACATCTTCACTATTTGGATTGATGTCAAACAGTTGTGTCATGCACTTGATATTCATAGTATAAAGTCAAATTACTCCCCAGAGCGTTGGTACTGCTAAGAAATTTCGATTGCAAAGATCAACGTGGAATAAAGTCAAATTACTCCAGGGCGTTGATATAGCTTGACCGATTGATGTCATACAAAGCGCCAAGGTGTTTCTGAACTACGTAAAATGAGGCCAAATTACTCCATAAGGCTTGGACTTTTTCATTGATGTCCTACACTGCCCATAAACGCATATCAGTCCCATGTTTGCTGGATTTCCTATTCACATGGGACAATTATGCGTTTATGGGCAGTACAGGGCTTCGAGATGTACCTGATCTACATGGAATGAGGTCAAATTACTCCAGGGCGTAAGTAGGGGAATTCAGGGTAAAACCGACACTGTGGGTAAGCTCGACACCCTTTGATTTTTCAAGTTTTGAGCAGATTTTCATGCAAGTTCCACCACGCTCTACCTTAACTTGTGAAATGTTGTGTTTCGAATGACATTACAACTGACGCTACCAATAAACTGCCAATATAAATAACAAAATCATATTAGATAACATAGAAGCAACAGCAGTTGCAATATTTCGCTGTTATTCTTTAACTATTTCGCATGTGAAATTTTTATAATGTCATTTTTTGTTCTGCGTCTACATCATCATTTACTATTATTACGTTGATACAACATGAAGGAGAAATTAATTTTTGGTTTTTCGACAGCTGAAAACGCTATTGAAAAATAAATGTCCACTCGGGGTAAGATCGACACTTTCATTTGGGGTAAAATCGACACCTTTCTTTGCTTCATAATCTAACTTCAGGGAATCTTTCTAATCGGAAGACTATCTCTGCAGTTTATGTGAGTCTTTATTTTCGAATAACAGTGAAGTTCACGGATGGCGAACTTGTTAACATGTTAAATATGACACTATATGACTTGCCACAAGCTATCATTAAGTATTAAAAAAAAATATTTCTATGTTATCACGTTTCAACTAATTTGATGAAGCTGGAAGAAATTTTTGTTATTTTAAATTGAAGAATTAATAGAATTTGAAATATTTTCACATAAATTAATCTTATAGTTTATTTACCGTCTATGAGGTTTGACAGTTTTTATCATCTAAAAATAATAACACTTTTCTGTTTTGTTAAAATAAAACGTATTTTTTTTCAAAACCAATCATTCGCTACAACTTCATCTTCGTAAGCATTCCATGAACACAAATTAGTAATATCCATGTGTATTCACCCCAACTTTGTAACCTTAGCATGGGACATTTGGAATTTTTAACATATATTTATTGGATCTTTGGCCTCTCCTCAAAAATTTACGTAATATGTGATTAATCCTTTGGAGTAAGGGGTCATAAATGTCGAAAGTCACGTTTAAAGCCTGCTTTTAAATATGCATTGTGATGGTGATGTTCACAACGTATAAATTCTACTCAAAATGGAAGTGTCGGTTTTACCCCAACAGGGTGTCGATCTTACCCGCACTCTAAATTGTCTCACCTAAAAATGATGAAATTTCAATTTAATTTAAATCACTATATAAGCTTAATATATCATCCAACGATCGCAAGGATTGATAGATTTATAGCCAATATGTGATTCTACAACAATTTTAGGTTCGTTTAACAAGCGAAAGAATACAAATTTTATCAATAAGCTTAGGGTGTCGGTTTTACCCCGAATTCCCCTACAGATTGAAATTTGAATTGATATCGAACAGGGCGTTTATATGACGCTGATTTACATGGCACGAGGCCACATTACTCCAGGACGTTGATATATGGAATTTTCAATTGATGTCCTACAGGGCGTTAAGATGCGCCTGATCTACGTAAAACATGTTCAAATTAGTGAAGGGTGTTCATACATCTTGACATTTGTCCCACAGGCCTTTAAAATGTAGCTGATTTACATGGAATTAGGTCAAACCACTCCAGGGCGTTATTTAAATTTGGAAAATTCAATTGATGTCCTACAGGGCGTAAAGATGTACTTGGTCTACGTAAGATAAGGTCAAATTACTGCAAGGCGTTGATAAAGCTTGAATTTTCCATTGATGTCCTACAGGTCGTAGAGGTGTACTCTATCGATATAGGATTAAGTTAAAATACTCCAGGACGTTGACAGAGCTTTGAGTTTCTATTGATGTCAAACAGAGCGGTAAGATGCATTTGGTTTACATGGGATGAGGTCAAATAAATCCAGCGCGTTTATACAGCTTGATTTTTTTTAAATTGTCTAGAGGGCGTTAAGATGCAGCTGATCTAGGAGAGAAAAGTTCAAATTAGTCAAGGGCGTTTATACCTCTTGACATTTGTTCCACAGGGCGGTAAGATGTAGCTGATCCACATGCGGTAAGGACAGTTTACTCCAGGGCGTTGATTAAACCTGGAATTTTTAATCGATGTTCTACAGGGCGTTAGATAAGGTGAAATTACTCTAGAGCGTTGATACAGCTCGTGAATTTTGATTAATTTTCTACAGGGCAGTAATATGCTCCTGATCTCGAAATGTTCTAGATGAAATGGTTGGTGTTCAGACAGACTGAACCAAGTGCTTTTTGAAGGTTTCAGGAAAACAACCCCAGGCATTTCAAATGTAAAAATATTCAAATTATTTGCTGTAATAATAGAGCTTATCTATTTGATTATACATCAGTACCGAAATAGCATCGAAAAAATCAGAATTTATGGAGTCTTTAACATGTCTTTAAAGCGCCAAAAAATCACGTAGTCCGGTCTGTCTGAACACCGACCAAATAAGGTAATATTACTCCAGAGCGTTGGTACAGATTTGAAATTTCGATTGTTGTCTTATGGGGCATTAGATTGTTGTTGATTTTGCAAAGCACTATCACATTATTTTTTATGACTTTGAATGAAAAATTCTTAAAAAAAGTCTGAGAAAAGCTTCTTAGTCGTCGACTAAGCGTGACTAAGCAGGACGACAGGGCTGGTCATGCTGTTACTGTAGAAAATTATCAAATGATCATAATAGGATATAGGATATAGGATAAGTTTTTAATAGTGTACTTTAGGTACACACTCAATCTGTTCGTTAAAAATAACTGGGTTTAGGAACTACCGAAAAAGTCAGTAAACTAAAATAAAATGTCAGAAATCGAAAAACGGAGATTTTTCACTGAAATTTTGCAGAGAGTTTTCTTTTTATATCGTATATCGATAAAAAATAAAACATTGTGGAATTTGCTTTTCAATCATGCGTGACGACAGTTTTCATTTTACTGACTTTTTCGGTAGTTCCAAAACCCAGTAAAATTTTACCGACCCCAGTAATTTAATCTAAGTGTGTAGCACTGTGTGTTGCATGTTACTTCACATCATGGGTAGCATTTAAAATGCATATTTTTCGTCTCTCCTGATCCCAGAAAAACAAATACCGTAAACCGGGGGCAAATTGATAACTATTTTACAACTTTTTTTTGTTTTACCCTTGGGAATTCGAATATTGTCAAATAATTTTCGACAAAATCAGTACTCCATTGATCTTTATCAGTTTATGTAATCGACTTTTCATGAAATAATATTTGACATATGATAAAAATAGTTTTAATTTCAAAAAATAAAAATGACACACTGGGGCGAAATTGATCACCATATAACAACGCAGGTTACAAAATAATAAAATGTCCGTATCTACTAAATTAAGGTCTCCTGAATCTGAAAATGAGGTCAAAATTCTTACAACTCGAGTATTTGATCATTTTATTGCAAAATTAAACAAATTTTCATCTGCCTAATACGCCTAAATGTAGGCAATTTTCCTTGAAATAGGCAGATATTTTTAGAATAAACGTTTTTCTGAGCAAAAAAAACTATACTTGCTATGCTGTATGATATCAAAAATGAGTTCAGCACTTCATACTTAAGCTTACACAACATTTTAAATACTCAAAGCTGATATGTACGCATAGCACCAGTAGATTGTTTAACACCGACATTTCCAACGGTATTGCTTACACCTTCAAATAGTGTGGATATTTCTATGCAAAACTGACCCTAATAAAAATGAAATAGTGCAACATCATCATTTAACATCCATAAACTAGAAAACATGGAATGTCTGTGGTGCCAACGAAGCATTCAGCATCCTTTGGAGGAAATGTGTTTTGGTATCGACCTGATCAAATTCGCCCCACTGATCAATTTGCCCCCGGATTACGGTACTGATAAAATGAATACCGCGTGGTATTCTTTACGTGGCGAATTGGTGCAAGTTACCCCGTTTGACGGTACTTTCTGTTAACTAGATCTTTGGCAGTATTCTATAGAATTTCCAAATTATAATTTTCGTGAAATTTCTTAAGGATTCTTGACGAAATATTTTGAAGATCTTAAGCAAAAGCATGGTTTTTAGTTGGACTCCAAGGAATTCATCATGATGCAATTATGATTATGAATTAATATAAACGCGGAATACAATGTTTGAAATACCTAATCTAAATATTATTGTGCGTAACAAACCATTTTTTTTCGGCCTGAAGAAGACGCCTGCCTCTGTTCGATTACGTCCATGATTCATTATCGTTATCGAGTTATAAACAAATTGAGTCACCCTAACAGTGCACCAAGTTCCGTTGCAATACAGCACACCACTAGGGTCAACGATGCCGGTGGTCATCTTCGTCGCGATAAGCCTCGACTGAGAGAAAAAAGCATAATTCATAATTCAAACGGGAGAAATTTCCAAATTAACTATCACAACGAAACGGGGCGACAGTCGAGCTGCGTATCCAAGGTGGTGGAAAAATCGAGGGACACGCCATTGCTCTTCACGATTTTTTTTTTGTCCAACCGTTCACGAATAGAGTCAAGGAATGGGTGGGACAGAAAAAAAATATCAGAAAGAGAACGGGGAGGTTTCCCACCAAACCAACCGCATTTCGCGTGTTGCGACGTTTTGTCGGAATCGATCTTTTTCGAAGGTAGCCTGTGCTAGGTTTGGTAGCGGTTTGCATGCAGGAAATGATCGAAAACGGTAGTTTTCGGTAATTTGATTTTATTTGCTCTATAAGCAGTAATTATGGGTGAGTTGAGGAGGATTTTTTTTGTTTCTCCCACTTCGGGGGACTATTTTCGAAGCGGTCGGCATTGCTTCAGTGTCTGGCTGGTGAAGCGAAACTAGTCAACCGCACAGTTAGTTTGGTGGAGCTTGGCGGCATTTTTCGATGGAGTTTATACATAATGATGGCTTGTGGGAATGAATTTGTAAATGTTCACGAGAGGTCGAAGGAAATGAGCAATCATTGAGCTGTGTTAAACTTGTCACGACATCCAGTGGAATGAAATGCTTTTCTGGATGCTTTCTTGCTAAGGACAAATTGATGTCAAAAATTGAATTATAATAGAATTTCGTCAAAATTGTTGCATTGTGGAAACTTTCAGTAACACGTCAGTTGTTCGTTATTTTTCTTGCCACCAGAAATTAAATTGCAAAGATAACTACTCATCTCCTCTGCAAAAGCCGTCGAGCAGCATTTTTTGACCACAACCCTGCAAATAGTTACTGACGCGCAGCTATTCAACAATGCCAAGCTTAGGGTCGTGGGTTCTAATCGGTCGAGGATCTTTTCTTAAAAGAAATCCTCCCCGGGGGGTAGAGTATCATCGTATCTTACCAAATGATATACAGTATTGGACAAAACATTTGCAACTTTTTCGATTTTACATTCAAAATGACCAACTTTGATAAACTATATCTCAGTTATTTATGGACCGATTTGAATGAAATTTTCACAGAATATCAGAAATAACTTGAATTTTAACATATATTTTTGAGTGATTTCTCCAATCCCAAGTTAAAAAGCAGTAACGGTTTGACCAAAGTGAATTTTTTGACGATTATTTATAATTGACATAACTAAACATATTGAAGGTAAAGCTTCATGG
Organism: Aedes aegypti; assembly: GCF_002204515.2. NCBI lineage: Eukaryota > Metazoa > Arthropoda > Insecta > Diptera > Culicidae > Aedes > Aedes aegypti. Next base: position 330,851,132 of record NC_035109.1, read on the forward strand.
TATCTTTAGCAAAGTTGTAGATTTTGACGAGATGAATAAGTTTGCTGAAGACAGTTTTTGTGTAGGGCTATCAGATTTTGAGATAAAAAGTTTTGAATTTTTCGTCAAAATCGTTATTACTTATAAACTCGTGATTGGAAAAATTATTAAAAATATATGTTAAACTTCAAGTTATATCTGATGTTCTGTGAAAGTTTCATTCAAATCGGTCCATAAATACCTGAGGTCTAGCTTACCAAAGTTGTTCATTTTGTATGGAAAGTCGAAAAAGTTGCAAATGTTTTGTCCAATACTGTACGAATGCAAAAATGGTCAATTGGCAAAGAAAGATCCATTTTCATGACTATGAAACTGCTCATAAGAACTCTAAGCTGAGAAACAGGCTCCGTCCCAGCTGGAACGTTACTCCAGAAAAAAGAAGAAGAAGGAGAAGTACTAGTTTTACGGCGTAGGCAAAACACACACTTAAAAATCGTATTTTTACAACAATTTTATATTATTCCTTTTTAGAATGGACCAAAATCTTATGATCAGTGGCGCGGGAAGTGGGTAGGACAGGTAGGACATGTACTACGCACAAAAACACCTGGGTAGGACAGTCAATGGATTGTTCTACCCACGAATCAACAACAAAAAACAAGATCAACAGAAAGCTTGAACCATAAATTAAACTATTTTTCGCCTGTTCAATATACCAAAATCGTACTTATTCTTATGGAGAATAGAAGACACGATATTGTTTTCATTGTTTTCTCATGCCTAGTAACGCGTAACAAGGTTTGTGCACATTTTAGAATATCTATAATGAATATTTTGGGCGAACTGATTGTAAGAATTGTTACAAAAAATTTCTTTAACTGTTAGAAAAATAAATGGATCAATCCTCTCTGGCATTTCTGAATCAGTCAAAGGATGGTTCCTTAAAAATATGTACGCCCAACCCTGTATATGTTCTGGCACAAATTGCCGTGTGCATTCCTTGAAGTAATTTTCGAAAAGTTTCTGAAATATCCTTTCAAAATTATCAGAAGATTCTCGAAGAATATTTGAAAAAAAGTAATGGATTAAACTAAGATCAGTCGTAACGTTTTATAAACAGTATATGTGTGATGGTGCTAGCGATTTCCAAACGTGCTATCACTCTTGATGTAATCTATCAAAGCATTGCTACACAAATTAACAGATTTTTTGCTGCCCATCCATTTGTTATATAGAAATAGACGAAGAAATTCTAACAATTCCACTGGTTGTAAAGGCAAGCAGTTTGGTCTATTTTTGTCGAATTTGTTTGATAAATTGGTTGGATAGGGTTTAACTATGAAGGATACTCTTATTTGTTCCTTATTATGCTTGTATAAAATCCTTATGCAAAATTTAACAGGCTCCAGAGATTATAACGGGTTGAATAGCCTCTTCAATAATTTCGTCTCAGATTTGTCGAGGAAAAACTGCAGTAACTATCATAGTGATTTTATATAGAATACTTTCAGAAATACTTTAGAAAATTTCCCCAGAATTTGCAGAAAAAAATCTGCAGAATTTAGAAAACAATTCTCCACAATTTACACCAGGAAATCCATGAGAAGTTCAAAGCTACTACTTCCAGTAATTTCCTCAGGTATTGTTTTAATATTTTTTCCCAAATCCTGGAATTTCATCCAGATATTTTTCACTATTCCTTCAACCGAATTCTCCAGTTGTTACTCTAGGAGATCTTCCAAAGATTCCTACAGAATTTCCCCTAAGGAAATCTTCAAAGTTTTTTTTTCAGAGTGTTTGACAAAAAAAGTATAGCTGAAGGGTTTTTTTCAAGAAACCTTGTAAGAATTTCTTCGCCTGTTGATGTGGATTCCTTCAAGTATTCATCCACGTTTCCTCCCAGAAATCCTAAATTCCTTGAGTGGTTAGACGAACAAATCGATTTATTTTTTCTAGGGATTTATCCAGCATTTCATCCAAGTTTTACTCTAATAGTTTTCCAAAAAAATAACTTCAAAAGTTTACACCAGTTTTATACCAGTTAATAATTCAGAATTTTTTTAAATGGTTCCTCCGATCATTCATGCATAAATTTATTCTGTCCATTCTTTTTCGAAAAATTCCTTGAGAGAATCCTGTGAAATACAATCCCGAGATTTCATTGATTTTATCTATAAACGATTGAAGTATTCTACCTATGAAATCTTCTTAAATAGCGTCAAAATTCCAGGAGTTCTTTCAGAGATCCTTGTTCAATAAGAATGACTTTAAAACATACACAGGTTTTATCAGAGGTTACTTTAGGATTTTCTTTAGAAGTTCCTTACAGATTTATATTCCTGAACAAAATTTATTGGCGTTTTCCTGGAAGAATTCCTTAAAAATAAAGTTTTAAAAAGTACTTAAGAAAATCTTATAGGATTAGTGTAGAATTTTCTGTAGAAATAATAGAAAAAATCTCTGGAACAATTGCTGAAGGTATCGCCAGATAAATCTTCTGTTCAAATCATAGGATATCCCTAGAAATATCTGGAGAAGTAGTTGGTTGAATTTTAGGAGATCTTTTGTCCAGAAATTTTGGACTGTCCCAGGGAAATCGATATATAAATCACTGAATAAAATCTTGGAAAAGTTAAAGACTTTCTTGAAAAATCTTAAAGAATTTTTGAAGGAATTCTGGAGATTTTTGAGATAATTTCAGGAGACATTTCTTTTCTTTGGATTCCTTGGGAAAATCCATTCTTGAATTCTTGAGGTATCTTAAACAAAACTGTTGGAGAATTTCCCTAGGTAGAAATTCCTTGCGAAATAATTGCTTAATGAACTCTAGTATAAATTTCCGGACAAACTTCTCGAAATAATTTCTAATGAAATTTCTAGAGCAGATTATGAAAAAAACATATACACATACTTGTCACGAGAAATTCTCACGAAAGGAGTCTTAGATCTTAGATAAATATGTGCTCTAATGGTATGAAGAATCGAGCACTTATTTTCTGGCTCCTATTAGGTTTAGTTTTGTATTTTTGAAACCTGTTCAATCTTATTTCGGCCTCCTTTAGATTCCTTTTAAGTCTAGTTTTGCAGGCAAGAGGTCACCAATTTCTTGTTTTTTAAGGTCCTCGGTAACTACCAGCCATATGAAGACGAAAACTTTCTTTGTCTTGTAGTAACGACAGGCACCCTTTAAATTTAAACTATTAATGTCAATCACTTTTTACCTTCATATCAAATAATATTTTGCACCGCTTTATAGCAAACAATCTGAAAAAGCCACTAGTGCGATTAGACAGGGCTATCTTATAAGGGTACACCGTTCCCAACAAGATTGCATAAATCCAAAAATATTAGTTTAGAAATTAACGGCTTATATGTCCGGTACTGAAGGATCTTCACCCAATAAAAGAAAGTTCTACTGAATAGGAGAATACTGGCTCTTGTGTAACCAAAGCATCGCAGTCTTAGGGATCATGCACAAATTACGTCACGCTCCGAGGGTGGGAGGGGGTCAAGCCATGCGTGACAAGTCTTACAAAAATTTCGGAGGACTCATACAAAAAACGTGACAAGGGGGGTCAAAAAAGTTGAAATTTAGCGTGACATAATTTGTGTACCATCCCTTATCAGAGTTTTCATATTACTTCCATACATTTTTACAATACAAATCTACCAGTCTCTTTTTTTACAGCTGACTTTCTCGCACGATGGAAAAAGATCTGATTGACACCCACCTGCAAACTGCTCCTAGCGTGACTACCTCCAACAGGTGAAAAACGATTCCCATTTCCATGTAATCATCCTCGGAGCCGAAAGCTAGATCTACATTTCTAATCGATGACTTCCCGTGCGCACTTCACTGTTTGTATCCATCGGAGTCTATCATCTAATTTGATAGTTTTTTGCTTCCTGTCACACCGAAACAAAAGCCCTTCTCGAGCGAAGTCAACAACGATGTAATTGGCTTACAACCCTTATCTAGGAGCTGTCTGTCTTGCCCAAGGAGGAAGATGATCCCTTCTCAATCTAACCTTTTTGATCTTATCCTTCACTGACACGTCCTTAATACGATTCTCTGTTGGGATAATTTTTTTTACCTGCGTGAGTAAGGCGGCAAGACCGTCCAACTCAGAATTAATTGCTCAGGTGCTAACACAATCTACTCCTACGAATCACATCGGTTCGGTTGACACAATTGGGGTCCCAAAAAGGCACATCCCCGGAGAGGACATTTAGCGGGGTGTTTAAAAACATATTTATAACTGTCAACAGCAGCACTTTGTCACGTTCTTTCAAGTGCTTTCTGGCTATCGGTGTGTCTTTGCCGAGAAGAAAAGGAAAAAGGTCAAGCGTAAAATTCCGTACGGATTGTGTTCTCTTCATCAACCGTCGTCCATTCAAGCCGCGGGGACGCATCAATAGCTGAATGAAGATGAGACATCATTATGATCGAAGACGAACTCGGACGGTGGCGATCAATCGTTTGTCTCCGCGCGGATTGTGAATGATGAGCTGAACATTGTAATCTGGCTGCTGCTTTGACCCAGAACGGTGCGCAGTGGTTCAAAGGTGGTCGCCTTCAAATATCAATGTTGTTTTCTTCGAACGGCATGCTTCTTTTGTGGTTGAGATAAGAAGTTTGTCGTAAATTAAATGGATTTGAAATTTTATAGAACTCTGAGTTAATTGCTTACATGATTGAAAAAATATACATTTGCGATCCATACTTCACCAACTAGCTATGAATTTGAAGCTCATTCCGTAATACTAACTTCAGCTAAAATGTGCGTATGGCGGCCTCAACAAATTACGTAACGCTCTAGGGGGAGGGGGAGCAGTTTCAAGAGTTACGACTCAAACAAAACTTTTAAATTATTCATACAAAAAGCGTTACAAAGAAGAGGGGGTCAAAAATTTCCAATTTTAGCGTTACGTAATAAATGCCTATTGTAGAGAAATGAAACTTGAGTTCAATAAAAAATGTTCAAAAAGTTCATAATCAATAAATATGCAAAAAAGAAAATCTTTAAAGCGCATGTTTTTTTTGTAAGAGAGTATTATAAACAGAAGTGGCCCGCGAATGCCATTTAAAAGTACAATTGGAAGCTTACAATAAGAGTTTTCATATAGAGGATAACATATTCTGCGAAAATTGGCGTTACACTATTATGACAATTAAAAGTATTTTGCATTTCGAAGTATTTCGCAGAGGAGCGCATTTCAAATTAAATACATAAAAATAATCCTATTGAACGGTAATTTCACAATAATGAAATGTGTTTAGAAACAATATTTGCACTGACCATTAACAATGAATGTAAAAGGAACAACATGTTAGTGTGCGTGTCATCCCGTCAGTCGCCAGACGAACCAAAAATATAGAATGTTTGAATAGCAAAATTTATTATTTGTCTGAAATAAGTGATAAAATAACAAAAATAATAACTGAGTTTGTACGGCACAAAAACTTAATCAAAACATATTTTGCCATTGTAATAACAAAATAATAGTAAAAATATAGGCAATCGTAAATAACAAATTAGGTTATTATTTTGATACTGATAACAAAATAATAACTAAATATCTAAATTAAGCATGATTAAAAAACGAACTTTTAGCTTTCACAATTTGTTATTGTTTTGTTCTCATGAATTATTTAAATAAAATTTTTAAATATCAAAATAATGATATATTTTACTATGATGGCGATATCTGTTATTCTTTAGATATTTAATGGTTTTTGGTATTTTTGCGCAAATAGCAAATTTTACCATGATAGTATATTTTGTTATTTAACTAATCAATAACAAAATATACTATCATGGTAAAATTACATGGATTTCAAGTATAACATATCAATTCAGATCCAGAAAGTGCAGATCCATACTAGCAAAACTTCAATTGAGTTGTGAAAGATAGTTTAGAAATTTGGAGTTGCGTTTTTTTTTAAACTTTCAGCCTAGTTCTACCTTAATACAAACGTGGTGATGTTTCAATGCAACCTTTAGACGGAATATCTGCACAATAAATTGCATTCTGCATTCTTGCATTGCAATTGATATTCTCAGTTTTTCGTAGTGTTTTGGAACGAAAACATCAAAATTATAACAATTTTAATTTTTTTTGGTCATCATAATTCAAAAACCGTTTGTATTCTAGCAAGACTATCTTCTACAAAAAATATTCTTTTACTCAGCAGAAACAAGTTTCCTGATCATTTTAATAATCCACAAACGATCCTTCTTTTACGAGCACTTGAGAGTTCGAGCTGTTTTATTTTTTACATAAACAGATGGGAAAACTTCTCTGTTTGTACACAGAATCAGAACGGTGCTTGAGGATAACGAGTCATATATTGCGTAACGCAAATATTGACATCTTTGTATGGAATTTTTAAAATATTTGGGTGATCCGTAACCAATACTGTATGGCCAAATCCGTAATCATCATCACCATCATCATCATCATCATCTAAAAGGTCTTCGTATTTTTAATAAGATACAAGTATTTGCAAAAGTGCCGTACATATTGTGTTTTCTTCTCTAAAATATGATGATTTTTAATCTGACAACACTGCTTGACTTGTGATAGAAAGATAATTTGAATCAGCTTTAACAGGAATGGATCAAAGCTTTTACTAGCTTTAGTATGGGCATCGAAACAAATAAAAATAAAAACAGAGTTATTGTATTTTATGACAATTTTGAGAAGTAGTCATATCATTTCAAAAAGCCCATTATTGAACTGAATAATTTTCTATATGCAATGTCAACAAAAATAAGTTCAAGTTCAGAAAACTCATAATCATATATGCGCCGTTGAGAGAAACATAAGTATGTGACTCGCAAGAATTCTTGAAAAATCCTTGAGTTTTGTAGAAAGATAAAGAGAAGAGAATGTAGACGTTGAAAGGAGAGTTTTCAGTTGAAAACACACCAAAACTCTAAATTAATTTACCCCTTTCCTTGTTAGTAATCGTAAAATATTTGACTCTGATTTTGATATATCTCAACTGAAAAATTGAATCAAATGATTGATGTAAACCACAACTACGCCTGAAGCAAGGTAGTAAAAATGTTGCATATAAAGTTGTAATTGAATTACGCTTCTCTAATGGACTCAAATATTTTTTGAGTATTGTACGCCTGAAGCAAGGAAAATTAAATCATATATAAAAAAATTACTCGAAATAATAGACTGGGCGAAAACCGCGAGCAGAAGACAGTTGAAACACTTTTGAGAACAGAAATATTGAGACGTTATAGAAGCAATTTAAGCAGGAATGATTATGATGTTAAGCCCCATTCCGCCTTTTCGTCTACCGAAAGTTCTAACGGAAAATCATCAGATAATGTACCTACTTCAAGTAATATGTCAAACTCTGATTTTATTATAACAATCGAATCAAATGATTGATGCAATATTCAAAATCACGACTATGGCTGATTGGAAACCTGGATCCAAACTCAAAAGAGATCCAAACTCTTTTGTAATTTTTTGAATTCAATAGAAATCACAGATATAGTCATTTTCAGATATGAAAAGCAAATGATAACGAAGAAATCCAACCGGACGACTTTATATAACCATCCATGGGTACAATTTATGTTGGCAACTACTGCATGCAACAACCCTATCATTCAACAACTTTGTGAAAACATACAGGTAGGATAAAAGATAAAGCGATATCGAAATCATACCATTCCAATAAAAAATACCTACCCTTTATTGTTCGAGGAAGCACTCATTTCGTTATAACATCACACAAATTAAAATAAGATATATTTATGGCAAGAAACGTAAATTCTAAGTTATAAAAGTGTTTTCTTAAATCGTCTGATTTTTTTTTTTAACTGGCCAGGATTCAATTGTTTATTCTCGAAATGTCTATTTCTTATGGCTAGAATGAGAGTCCTTCTCACGGTTTAAAGCTCATTGCTGTATCTTCAGATTGTGAGGAAAACCTTGCTAAGAAAAAAATAATAACTAAATATCTAAATTTAGCATGATTAAAAAAAATGAACTTTTAGCTTTCCTGCTAAAAAGCTTTTGCTTTTTGAATCTTAAATGAATATCATACAAATAGTAAAATAAGCTATTATGTCAAAATTTGATATTGGTTTGTTCTCTTGAATTATTTAAATAAAGTATTCAAATATCAAAATAATGACATATTTTACTATGATGGTGATGTTTCAATGCAACCTTTAGACGGAATATCTGCACAATAAATTGCACATCTTTGGTAAGTTTCTGGTGATATTCTCAGTTTTTTGTAGTGTTTTGGAACGAAAACATCAAAATTATAACAATTTTTAATTTTTTTGGTCATCATAATTCAAAAACCGTTTGTATTCTAGCAAGACTATCTTCCACAAAAAATATTCTTTTACTCAGCAGAAACAACTTTACTGAACATTTTAATAATCCACAAACGATCCTTCTTTAACGAGCACTTGGGAGTTCGAGCTGTTATATTTTTTACATAAACAGATGGGAAAACTTCTCTGTTTGTACACAGAATCAGAACGGTGCTTGAGGATAACGAGTCATATATTGCGTAACGCAAATATTGACATCTTTGTATGAAATTTTTAAAATATTTGGATGATCCGTAACCAATTCTGTATGGTTAAATCCGTAATCATCATCATCATCTAAAAGGTCTTCGTATTTTAATAAGATACAAGTATTTGCAAAAGTGTCGTACATATTGTAATTTCTTCTCTAAAATATGATGATTTTGAATCTGACAACACTGCTTGACTTGTGATAGAAAGATAATTTAAATCAGCTTTAACAACATCGAAAAAAATTAAAATAAAAACAGAGTTATTGTATTTTATGACAATTTTGAGAAGTAGTCATATCATTTCAAAAAGCCCATTATTGAACTGAATAATTTTCTATATGCAATGTCAACAAAAATAAGTTCAAGTTCAGAAAACTCATAATCATACATGCGCCGTTGAGTGAAACATAAGTGTGTGGCTCGCAAGAATTCTTGAAAAATCCTTGAGTTTTGTAGAAAGATAAAGAGAAGAGAATGTAGACGTTGAAAGGAGAGTTTTCAGTTGAAAACACACCAAAACTTAAAATTAATTTACCCCTTACCTTGTTAGTAGTGAAAAATTGAATCAAATGATTGATGTAATGCATAACCAATAATAGAAATTACTCGAAATAATAGACTAGGCGAAAACCGCGAGCAGAAGACAGTTGAAACGCTTTTGAGAACAGAAATATTGAGACGTTAAAGAAGCAATTTAAGCATGAGCCCCATTCCGCCTTTTCGTCTACGGAAAATTCTAACGGAAAATCATCAGATAATGTACCTACTTCAAGTAATATGTCAAACTCTGATTTTATTATAACAATCGAATCAAATGATTGATGCAATATTCAAAATCACGACTATGGCTGATTGGAAACCTGGATCCAAACTCAAAAGAGATCCAAACTCTTTTGTATTTTTTTAATTCAATAGAAATCACAGATATAGTCATTTTCAGATATGAAAAGCAAATGATAATGAAGAAATCCAACCGGACGACTTTATATAACCATCCATGGGTACAATTTATGTTGGCAACTACTGCATGCAACATACCTATCATTCAACAACTTTGTGAAAACATACAGGTAGGATTAAAGATTAAGCGATATCGAAATCATGCCATTCCAATAAAAAATACCTACCCTTTATTGTTCGAGGAAGCACTCATTTCGTTATAACATCACACAAATTAAAATAAGATATATTTATGGCAAGAAACGTAAATTCTAAGTTATAAAAATGTTTTCTTAAATCGTCTGAATTTTTTTTTAACTGGCCAGGATTCAATTGTTTATTCTCGAAATGTCTATTTCTTATGGCTAGAATGAGAGTCCTTCTCACGGTTTAAAGCTCATTGCTGTATCTTCAGATTGTGAGGAAAACCTTGCTAAGAAAAAAATCCGAAGATTCCCTTATATTAGAAAAGAAAATACACATACACAATTATTTTTCTTACGAGTTATTCTAACATTCCTGAGATATTTCACAAGAAACAGAGATTTTGAACCTTCTAAAGAATTTTTCTCTGAATTTCTTCGAGATTTTCTATAAACTTTTTACCAATATTTTACAAAAAAAAACTTTCAAAACATCTTTGCAATAATGTTTGACACAACTTTCTAAAAAAAAACTCAATGATTTTGTTTTGGACATTCTTGCGAAGAACCTACTGATTTTCTTTGAACGGAGCAAATATGATGATGAATCCGGTGAAAATATTGACTATCAATTTAATTTACTACCACTTATTTTAAAGAGTTTAACATTTGAAAAGGTTCCATTTGGAGACAATATTCATTATCTTTGGACATTATTTCAACTTTACTCAACTCATCATCATCATCATCATCATCATCATCAACGTTACAAGCACGCTCATCGTATGCATCTTGTTTCCGTTAAAACATGTTTTGGACATTTAGAAAATATTTGAGGGTTAATGGGAAATGATTCAGCAGATTCTTTGGTTACCAACAGGATTTTCGAATTACCGATTAATGAATACAAATGAAGCTGCTGATGCTAAATATCAAGCTTTCTAGACAGCTAGGTGCAAACATAAAGAAAGTTTTTAGAATTTTTAAGCATTTAAATGTGCTTTAAGTATGGTACAAAGATTGGAAGAAATTGTTTGGAATAATTTGTGAATTACGAGTCTGCCTAGTTCAATGAGAAATATTAATTGACACTTCACGATTCATGTGCAACAACTCGAGCAACATCCAGAAAGAGCTTTCTCTGTGTCTGAAAGTTTGGTTACAAAAATACGCACACGTATGGCAGTTAAACATCAAACTTTGAACATGCTTCGTATTTTTAAACCTGCTTTATGAATGAAAAACAAGGTGATAATATGGAAATAGGCCACAAATCATCCATTTTGATCGATGTTCCTCACCATATGAAATATTACACAATGCATTTGCAGCTTTTCCGAATTTCTCATAAATCGTCGAACTGTGGGGAAATAACTTGAATTTCAACATAAATTTTTGGAGTATTTCATGAATCATAAAGTTAGAAAGGTTTATTGATTATTATTTTAAGACCATATTTTGGTAGAGTTATAATGTATACAAATAAGAATAAGCTTCAGTAAACTTTTCTTGGCGAATTTGGAAAAGTTGAAATTATTTTTTTCCAGTAGCGTATGCTTTATATTTATTGCAATAAAAATCTTCTAATACCGGTATTTTACCGGTACTACCGGTAGTGAGACTTACGGTACCGTTGAACCGGAACTCGTCAAAAGGAGTCGGTACTAGGAACCCTAGACCTGACCCAGTGACCCACCGGAATAACCCTTAGGATTTTTTTTATCAAAAAATGTCTTCATTTTGAAAATATGCATCTTGTTCCTATCAAAATTCTTAGGTAAAATCGAAAAAAAAGAGAAATATTTTTTTTGTGTAATTTAAGGGTTTGTTTTGTTCAATTTTCCTGATCTATGGAATACAATTATTCTATCATATCGAAGGCATGTGCAAAATTAACTGCAAATCGAAGATGATTGAGTTCTATGACTGACCTATTTGACATTGACATTGCTCATAATCATTCGGGTAAGTGTTGCATTTGGTTGAATGCCATTAGGGTAAATGGTTTTCGGGTGTTTGTTACAGAATCAAGAAAATTGCGTCATGCTTAAGGGTTTGAGCTTTTTCGATCACTGTTAGTTTATAATTCGGTACTGAACAACCCAGCAACATCGGTAGTGTAATGGTAAGCGTGATTGCTTCGCACCATAGCCAGTCGGGCATCAATCATTGAGACATAAAATCCCTGATTAAGTCTTCCTTTGGAAGGGAAGTAAAGTCTTTGATCCCGGCCTATGATGAATTCGATATGTAGAGACCCAGGTGTATGGGGATGTCTTCATGGGCGTTCATATTTAGTCTTAGTACCAGAAATAGATGGACGTAAAACTAGAACTGACGGAAATAAACTTTTGACATATTTCAAACCATCAATCATGATGATTTTAAGAGTTCTTACTTTGGTTTAACTCCACTGTTCTTAGAACTAGGCTTTGTGGTGAAATCACGTTGATTTTGTACATCATGTCTCTTGTATGAAAGTAACATTGACAGCTCGCTGAAGAAGCATTTTGAGTTCAGTTCAACCACTTCTAACAGGTGCGAGTTGGTGTCGGAGGTAAGATACAAGGCTCGTACCCCGAAGATGAAGGTTCAAACACAGACAAACAGACGTCACACTCTCATCACTGTCCTTCGACCACCTTTTTAACGGTTGATTCGAATATATTGTAGGTGGTCAATCTACCACATGAACATGTACATGTTCTCTCGACTATGATTTTGATCGCGATTTGCTCTAATTGATACGTCTGTTTGTCTGTGGTTCAAATATGGGTCGGGAGGAAACGTTCATTTTGCCTTTTTTTAATTTTCAATCCATAACATGCAGCGGGTAAGAACTGTTCCTTTGATATTATAAAGGTTCAGCAGTAGTGCAAATCCAAGAGCGGAACTATTGATTTCAACGTGCTCATTTACAACTGTTCAGGCCATTAGAAAGCTGCCAGGGTGTTTTCATTACGCCACACCGGAAGATGATCATGGCAAAAAAAGAAAGAGAAGAACAACCGAATGACAATTTAAAAAAAAACTAATGTTTTGGCCGACCTTCGTTCTAAATCGAACCACTGTGCGGTCTGTGGAGAAAAATCGTGGAACAAATTTGAGTCGCTTTTTCAGATGCGATGTGGTAGCATCTTACCGGACTGCTCCGGGCATCAATAATTTATGAATGATTGCCACGAACAGTGAAAAATTTAGATGTAATTTCAGCATAAATCACGTTTCGCTTGATGCGCTCTGGTTGCGAGCTCGAAAGGCAAGAAGCACACCACCATCGAATGGATCGCTCGGTCCCCATACATCACACAGAGCGTGGTCGCCGCCGTCGTCTTGTTCCAGATGGATCGGGTGGCTTATCGCTGATTGTGGAGAAACAACAGCAGCAGGTTGCTTGTGAAAGGAAGTTTACTACTTGTGAGATAAATGCATGATTATCTATCCATTTGAATAATGCTACACCCCATTTATGAATACGTAATTTTCGGGGCATGTACTGTGTAGTAAGCGATATGAGGCGGAGGCTCATTACCAGGCAGCTTAGCCGTTTCCTCACCCCGAGGGGAGCAGCTCAAATTTGGCAGGGTGACTGTGACTACCAGTGTGGGGGTCGTTTGGCTACCTGAGAACATTATGGAAGTTAGCTACTATACTTATATTTAATGGTAAGTACACATATGGTAAAGTGGTACAGGTACTCACCCGCCGAGACCTTCAAGAATTTGATGGGCTAGTAACGGGGGGACCGCAGGTGAACGTTTTAGAATTAAGCGTCAGCACGAAATATGAAATCAACCTTATTTAAATATTTTTTTTTTTGAAAAGTTTCATGGCTACCTTTCTCATAAGCACCCTGTTGATTTGCGGTTATAAAGATAGTAAGTGGAGATAAAATTTGGATGTTGAATGAATGAATACATCTACAACGTTTAGCACGTGTAAGATCGATTTATTCATTTTTTGAATTCTTTATTAGTATAATTCCAAACATAACATTTATTTCTTATATCTAGGTGTTCTGTGTCAGAAAATACTATCATCCTAATTTAGTAATACTAAATTAAGCATTCATTAACATTTTGTTAACAACATATATAATTATATTATATCTGCCGTAGCAATTAAGATTTTTTGCAGGCGAGTCGATTTTGCCTGTTTATAAGAGAACAAAAAACGCTTTCAATTAACGTAACCTAACTTAACCTAGATATATAACGAATCTATTGTGGCAATAAAAAATCGATTTAATCATTTTTAGTTTTTCGGCTCTTAGGTTTAGCTTGAAAGTGTTGTAAAGTAGTGTTAGATTCAATAAAAGATTTGTTTTTTTTTTCTGAAGGCATTCAAGAAACATATTTGATGATTTATGTTCAACTGATGATTCTGTGAGAACTTCGTTCGACATAACGTCAACAAGTTCAAAAATGTTTTCAAAGTGATTCGCCCTGAAATTCATGAGAATGCAGTCGAAGGTTTAATTTAAAAACATATTAAGAATTCTGTCCCATTCCAATATGGCCCTGAAAATTATTTCAGGATTCTGACAAAATTATGTCCTGGATTCTGCAAGAATGTTGCCCATGATTTTAGGAGAGTATTTCAAAGGATTAAATGAGAATCATTCGCAGATTTTTTTGAGAATTGTGTTAAGCACTCCTTAATGATCGTATCCAAGATTATTTGGTAATTCTTCCCTTAAATCCATGATGTTTAATGAATTCTGCTCTTAATCCTATCAGAATGTATCAGAAGCAGGATTTCTCATTTTCTGATAACTCTCCCAAGATTTTGTTAAAATTCTTCCCAGAATTGTGTTATACCAATATTTCCAGTTTCAGCATTACGTTATAACTGGAAACTGCTGAGCCAGAAATTCCTTCAAAAATTTGTTCAATATCTTCGAAATATGTCTGAAAATCCTAAGGACTTTCGTTTAGAAATTCTCCTTATATATTTTCTAAGAATAAGGTAATTGAACTTCAACTATGTAATAATGTAACGAAAAATCTTTCACCATTTGATAGAAAAATGCGGTAGTAACGATTTTGCACATCTTGATATTTCTTCATTACTATGTTGAGGTACATTCAAAGTCAAGTAAATGAACGAAGCCAACTAATAACCATTCGAGAACCCCTCGTGGCATCGCACAATTTTCCCAAGTAGCAACCTGACAACGCTTTCCCACTTTTTTCACATCGTACCAAACCAAGTGCATGAGTAATCCTTTCTACGTGCCCTCGAAGAGCACCTACCTACGCCTGAACCAAGGTTGTGCGAGTTGACTACCAAAAAAGCCAACCATCCGACCAACCAACAGTGCTTGAGTAGGTACATATCGCGTTTTCCACATTATTCCTCCTGACTGCTACCAACCGAAGGTTTATCGAGCCAACAGTCACGGGACCCTCAATCATCGCTCTTATCAGATTAGCCGGTGTGTTTCAATAATTTAAGAAGGAAGTCATAAATCTTGCTCCGCTTAATCCCGAACCTGTAGCGAACCGGTGCGATTTAATGCTGCACTCTCCGTTCTTGCTTGTGCGAGGTGCTGCTCTCCCGAACGCTTTCTATGAAAGTGCGATATTTGAAATTGTGTAAATCAAAATCGACTCTTCTGAAGGGTACTCGATCGAAGCATATCCGAGATGGGGCTGATCGCTGCCGAACAGCAGCACTGCAAATCTTGGACAGCTGAGATGCCCCTCTTCCTTATCGGTTGCAATGCAAGCAGGAGAAATTACAACTAATTGCTTTAATCATAGCCCACGGGGTAACAGCCCAAGTCGTACTGCAACAACATTTCAAATTTTAATCAACGGTTTCACTCGGTGCACTATTTACCCACGGTGTGTCTGAAAACGTTGCTGCCGAAAAAAATCGCCACCAATTCTGCATCTACCATTCGAACTACCGTTTTGTCTCAAATTCCTAACAGACTTATATTCCGAACACTCGGTTTTTGTATGGCGACTTGGTTGAAATATTTCGCTGCAATTTGTCATCGAATTGCCAGGAAATTTATTTTTAATCTATTTTATATTTTGTGAGTTATAATGATTCTCTAGGTCGAGGACAGTACAACTAGCTCAAATGAATTTATTTGCGAAATTATTCATTTTAGTACGATTTATTCCTGCTGTTCGGAATTTGAATCAAAGTGTTCAGAATATGAGACAGCATGAACACAGTGTTCGGAATTGGATTCAAAATGTTGTGCCATACTTATACGTGAAAACAATACTAAAATAAATCAAATCAACGTAATTATCGACACACCCAACTGTCAGCTACAGTTAGGTTTTGCGAAGAAATTAAAATTTTCAAAAATATCAGATAAATTATGCCTATTAAATGCATTTGAAGTCACTGTTGGCCTTAAGTGTTCGGAATATGAGTCAAAATGGTATATGGTATCCTAGCTTTCTGCTAGCATCTTCTCCTTGAATTTGAGGGTGTTTGAAAGAGAGAAATGAAAGACATAGTGCCCATAAAAACCAACACCTTCTTTGATCGCAACATTTATGTCCTAATGAATACTTACCAACTTTGCCAAACTAACTAACCAACGACAACTTAGTTTTTTAACTAAACTAAAAAATCTCTTAGTTACTTACTTTTGTCTTTGAACAATCCCCTAAAACTCTTAGGAAAATGACTGAAATTTAATGAGCTCGATATACACCAAATTTCAGGTTATTTTTAGTTATTCATCCAAATTTCAGCCAATTCGAACTGCCAGAAACTGAGATACAGATCTTGTGTATTTGGTATGAAAAAACAGCATTTGGTTACAAACTTTTGTCACTGGCTGTACGATCGTGTGTTTCCTGGGTATGCCATGGACCAATATTAGCTGCACGCCACATCCGGATACTCCGGAATTGGTTCCGCAAGGGCCTCATAGGGACACTTTTGTTAACTAAAGAGATTATATTGGAACTGTTAAAAAAACTCAATTTTAAACATAAGAAAAACTTCGTTTGACATTTTCAAAACGCATCATGACAAACTTTAATTTCTCAAAAATGTTAATTACCAAGAATAAAATTTACCCATTTTAAAGATGGTTATCTTCAAAAATTATCACAGAAACAAAGAGATTTAGAGTATTGGTGACTATACCATGATCCATTTTATGTAGGTATTTACATTTAAGTGGTACCAAAATGCAATTTAGTTTACACTTGGGTTAGATTACTGTTGTCGGTAAAGATTTGGACTACATAAAAAGTCCGTAAAATAAAAGTTATCGCCCTGCGTAATTGAAAGGCCATTACCAACATGTTGATTTTTTTTATCGATATAATCTTTTTATTATATTTGATATCGATATTATATTAAAAATTCGAGCCTTCGTACAATACCAGTGAATAGCTCGTTCGATTTAGTCACGGTTCATTTTTTGCAACTTTACCGTTCGAGTTTGGTAACACGGAAATAAATGCATAAACTGTTGAGTTAATCTCATTGCTTCTAAGTACCTTTTCAAAGTTTACCGTGTTCAATATCAGAACCCTATCGGATCCTATTCAGATATATCAGGATTTATTCACATCCATATATTGGTCCATGGCTATGACTTTCTGGATAAAAAATCAAGAACTTTGAGCTGTCGGACAGTATGAGTGAATAGATGTACAAAAGTATCCTTCTAAGGCGGAAACGATTCCAGAAAATTCGAATGAAGTCCAAACATAATATTGGGCTTCATTTAGGTACGGTGTTCTGGATAAAAAATCGCAAGATATGGGTGAAAAGGATTACTGATGTGTCCTTCTGAGGCCTATCGGAACCGACCTGGGGTATCCGGATATCACCAAATCCTCATATTGGTACATGGTATTATAACTATGATATTCAGATTAAAAAATCTAGAATTTTGAACCGTTACACGATATGAGTAAATAGAATTGCAAAAATGTCCTTCTAAAGCTCTATCGGAACCGATATCGAAGTATCCGGATGTGGCCTGAACCTCATATTAGTCCATGACATTATGAACCAATTTTTGGTTAAGGCCACTTATACTAACTTTGATGTTCAGTATAAAAAAACATAAATTTTGAACCGTCGCAAGATATGAGTAAACAAAATTACAAAAGTGTCTCTCTGAGGCCCTATTGGAACCGATTTCGGGGTATCTGAAGTTGATCAGAACCTAATATTGGTCCATGGCATTATAACTATGATGGTTGGGATAAACAATCACGATTGCATAGGATTACAAAAGTGTCCTTCTTAGGCCTACCGGAACCGATTCCGGGGTATCCGGATGTAGCCTAAACCTAATATTGGTCCATGGCATAATAGCTATGATTTTCAGGATTGAAAATCATGAATTTTGAGCCGTTGCACGGCAAAATTCTTCCAGTTTCAGAAAATGTTCCTTATGGGTACATTCAGGAAACGGTGCCAGTTATCCTAAATGGCCAAAATCAATAAGAAACAATGTCATTCGGCAACTTTTCACTCATGGAAAATACACAATAAATAATTTTCTTACTGCTAATTTTGAAAAGTCTACACGAACCATCACTTCCGGAACGAATAGACCCCATTTGAATCCAGAATAATTCCGGAACCAAGTGGCCAATCCCATTTCATCCAGAACATAACAAATCTGGAAGAGTTATAAAAGTTGACAAAGTTATAAAAGTTAATTTTTAAGGAAAAGTCAGACGTTGGGGGTTTGAGAGGGGACAAAACAATGTCACGACCTTATTTAAAGATATTTTGTTAAACCAACCAGAAAGTAAAGCGATTTTTTACGCATTTCAACCGTGAAGATAACCTTGATCATAAATTATATAATCTAGGATCTGTAGACTCACATGTGTTGTGCTTACAAATTTGTCAATGAAAAATTCAATGTTTGATGTCCATATTATAGAAAAAACTAAAGTGCATATGTAAAACTATATGAAAAACATCCAATCATAGTTAAGATCAGATAAATTGGTTTGTGAGCCTAAGCTTCTAGTTCATTGTTCATTGTTACACTTTAAGAAATAACAACGAGATAATAAGCTCGTGTTTGCTAAAATTCTGGCGCGGTTATCCAGCGTCACAAGTTTCAGAACTAATAGACCTTTGCGCATCAATATCAAGCGCTTATCGACGGATGGAGTAGCTGCACAGTACTGCCAGCAGCTAGACGAGTAGTTGAAAAGAATAAACGTTTCTGGAGATGTCAACAGCCTATGGGACCCAATACTTGACGCTGTAATTGTCACTGGTCAACGAGGAAGACGAAACGACTGTTCGATGAAAAGTGCCAGAGAGTGTCAGACGTGCTGAATGGTGCCAGAAGCCGTATGCTTGTGGCTGGTACCTGACCGAACAAACAGCAGTACAGTGTAGCGAGAGCCGAAGAAAAGAGAATCCAGCGCATAAAGAAAAGGCAGCACGAAGAATGTAAGGTAGCCTGGGATTGAGTCCTGAGAGTAATGAGAGAATCTCTCACTTATCACTCTCTGTAGCAATCATGATATGGAGCACATTGTGAGAGCTTGTGTATCGTATACTGCTACAACTTTATCATTTATCATCGCTCTCCCTTTGGCGCTTCTTATCATCGCTCTCCCTTTGACTCTCTCGGTCGCTGCTCTTATTTACCAAGCTTGTTACAACTTGCGATACATTGAAGATTGTGAACCGCTACAGATGGGATGTTTTTTTCGCTTGTTTTGATCGTGATTAAAAATCAAATGAGAACGAATTCTGCAATGCTTGGTGATAGCTGAAGCCCAAAATAGCATTAACTGGAATGATATGAGGAGATTGTATACAACGTTCGCTCGCGGCGCAACATCATACCAGTGCCCGTCATGTGCAATGATCAAGAGGGGAATTTGCTGACCGATAAAAAGGCGGTGGCTTCCAGGTGGAAGCAGCACTTTCAGCAGTTGTTGAACGGTAAAAATGTAAATGTAGTGAGAAACAGGGCGAATATTGCTGAAGACGGTCAAGTTGCAAGCCCACCAAACATATGAGACGTTAAAAAGGCTGTCAGCTAGGTGAAGTACTGTAAGGCTGCTTGGTAGGACGTGATCCTGGTCAAGCTTCTCAAGCACGGAAGCAATCTACAAGAAAGGGCACAGACTGGTGTGTGCCAATTACAGAGTGATTACCCTGCTGAATTCAGCGCATCCAGTTTAACAAGCTGAGAGCGTTCGAGGAGTCCTTCGTTTGCGAATGCCAAGCTGATTTTCGTGAGCACCGATCGAATGATCCTAGACAAACTCTGGGAGTATAATTTGAAGACCCACCATCTGTTTATTGATTTCAAGGCAGTGTATACGATTTAGATTTTATTGAAATCGATCGCACTCAGTGGAAGCTTCGTACTTTTCAAAAGGAAGACAGTGAGGATAGGCATAACCATCATTTCTAGCAGATGGAAGCACATGGTTGCAGGTAGAGATAGAGGTAGGACTAGTGGTGTTGGTGCTGAGGTAGTGTTTGAAGGGGATGTGTTTGAAGTTGTTGAAAACTTTGTTCACCTTGGAACACTTGTGAATTGTGACAATGACGTTTCTCGCGAAGTGAAAAGACGAATTGCGACTGCGAACAGGGCATGTTATAGATAATGTAACTAGCTTAGGACCCGTTACTTGCAAACGGAAACAAAATTCGCCCTATAAAATATTGCTGTTTGCATTTGAGATGCAAATCTCGACTAAAAGTCTTTCGAATGCGGTAACACAAAACAATCAAAGGACACCTAGCAACGATTAAATCACCGCCGCCCTAGCAAGAAAAATCTATCCTTGACATCGCATTGCTTGTGAAAAATCTTACCGCATTTGGTGTTCCCGCATTTGATATTTGCATTTCAAACGCACTCAGCAATATTGACATTCCGGTGATCTTTACGGGCACAAAGCGTGGACGTTGAAAGAGGCAGACCCGGAAGCCTTCGGTGTTTTCAACGTAAAGTGCTGCGGACAATACTCGGTGGAAAACTCGAAAATGGTGTTTTTTCTTATTGATATGACGTGATATTGATATCATGGTCAACTCCCACTAACGCGTCATAACAGAGAATCTATGACAAAAGGTCGAATGTCTAAACATATGCAATAGACAAAAGTATCTGGTGAGCAAAATCTCATACAGACAGAATTTAGAAAGGCAAACTAAATAAGTTTTAGGTTGAAAGCAATTCTTTGTATTTTTTAAACTTAGTGGACTATTTATTAACTGTTGCCTAATGTTGCTGATCGGACATCCTGTTTAACACCTAGTTTATGGTCTGTCTAAACTACTTATTTGTCAAAAAAGCTTACAATATTGTTTTGATTCAAATGCCGAACACTGTGTTTATTCTGTCTCATATTCCGAGCACCTTGATTCAAATTCTGAACAGCATGAATAAATCCGAATCAAATAAACAATTTCGCAAATAAATTAATCTGAGCTTGTTCTACTGGTCTCAAACTCGAGAGTCATCACTACTCCCTCGGTAAAAGTTACATTGTAAATGTTAAAATTTTATTGCAATTAACTGCCATTTCCTTGTTATTTGGTGACATATTTCAGCGAAACATTTCAACCAAATCGCCATAAAAAACCGAGTGTTCAGAATATGAGTCTGTTCGAAATTTGAGACAAAACGGTATAAGCTCCGTCGCATGCGCTATTTAAAGTTCGGCGTAATAACACTGTTCGACAAAAAAAGTCGATCTGAATGCACAGAGACCGGACAACCCGGGCTTGAAAGTATAAAAATAAACAAAAATAATGGCGTTTTCAGAATTCTCGTGTCTGCCTCAGGTCATTTTTTAAATATACTTGAACTTTTTGCATTTTTTATTTAAAAATCTAATCTGATCAATAAACCGACACAGTGTTTTATATTCAGGACAGCGGAATTCATGTGCCATATAATGTTTAAAACGTTAAGTCTAATGTGAAGAGTTGTAATAAGATTTGCAGGAAGCCCTCCCCCTTTTTTTGCACCCTCCCCATTTTTAAAGTATCGAAAATGATGGAATATTTGATATACAGGGGGTTGTCAAAATAACTGGCACAGGCAAAAATTGGGCCAACTTTGGAATGCTGTAACTTTGACAAAAATTGACCGATTTCAATTCTTTAAGAAGTAATGGACGGGTCAACTAATCTAGTTTTGAGGTGCATCCATGGAGATGAACTATGACCACCGGATACCGGTGATCATCCGGATTTCCGGAAGCATGTCTTATGCAGTAAAATTATGACATGTTTTTAGTAAAGGTCTCGGCTAAAAATTCAAAATTTTACTACACATGGAGATAGAAGATCAAATTCTGAAGCGATTGGTGCGCCAAGTATTAAGATCGATCCAGAAACAACCAAGATATGGCCATTTCCCCGGAATCGGTGCCGGTAGTGGATCCGAATTGGGATCAAACAATTTATTCACTCAAAATATGTCGCGCAATATTGTTTTCTCCCTAGCTTATCATAAAATATCCTATTATAAATTAAAAAAGAGTCTTGTACAGATTTGGCCACTCATGGCGCCGCCAAGTGCCCCGAGGGAACCTTGCATAGGGGACATTTCGATTTTGACACCAAAGCATATTATGCGACGGCTCATTCTTCATGTCTTGTCGTAAATAGGGCAACTGGTGGTTAGGAAATGTAATTTGCCGATTGTATTTCTGCTGCGCATGTGTTACAGTGCTATAAGCAATGACCTCCCCTCGAAATAATAATGTAAGGTGGTCCAGAAGAGAAATCCTGAGAAACTCGTTGCACAAATGCAAAAATGATCAAATGTCAAGGAAAGCTCTTGGTCAATGCATGTATAGCTGAGAAGCAGACCTTTTCCTAGTTGGGACTTAGTGCCAGAAAAAGGATGATGACTACTAATTAAAATCTTTCGAAACCAACAGTCAGATAATACTATAATGCACAACCTCAAAGAACTGCAAAACATAAAAAGCAGTAAAATTCTTTGTTAAAACATGCATATTAAATGCTCATAAATGCTGAAAAGCATAAAGAACAGCCGATATTTTGAAGATGCCAAAATTTCAATTGAGGAAAAATATAAACGGTATAGAAGTATCTATGGAGAACAGCCGATGTTTAAAAGAATGAATAATCGTCAATACAAGTATGAAATCGCTTTAGTATCTAGTTCAAAAAGTACATCCAATGTTTTAAAGAAGGACAAATTTCCATTGAAAAGAGAGCCATTAATTATTACAAAGCATAGCTCAAAATAATAACAACCAACGTTCAAAATCTTGTGTACGGAATATAATAGCCTAAGTACAAATTGCACCAAATAGTATTTCTAAAGAATGGCAATCATTAAAAAGAAGGAAAAATCACAGATGAGAAGGGAAACACTTGTGGTGAAAATGTTAGCAACTAAATGTACAACTATCTTCTCAGCAATAAAATTCTGAAAAACAGCCTTTGTTAAAGATATTGTCTGTTTCCTTCACAACAAAACGCGCCGCCAACTTTCCAGCAGACTGAAAAAAATCGTCGCCAGCAAATCAATCAAAGGTGATATGCCTTTATGTTGGTAACACTGGTGAAACGTCAATCGTCAGCAAATGAATCAAAGGAGTTGATTTTCCATTGTGTTGGTAAGACTGGTGAAAAGTCAAATTCACATAAGAAATTGTCGCGTTCGATAAGGTGCAATATCTATATAAATAAAAATGGAATGGTGTTTGTATGTCACGAAATGGCTTGAGAACGGGCTATCGGATTTTGAAAATACTTCCATAGTTATGTTCCTGAAGTGTTCCGACGTGTTTATGTATATAAAGAGCAAAGGATATTTAACGGGAAAGTTGAAAAAACAGGAGTGAACGGAACTTCCATTTTGCACGGGGCGTTTCATGGCGTTTTTCAACAGCCTACTTGATGGCAAGACGAAGTTTGCCGGGACCACTAGTTTACAATAAAAATGTGTCGAATCCATACTTCAAACTAAAAAGAGCATTTTTTCCATTCGACCTTTTATCCATTCGACTTTTCGTCGTTCGACCTTTTGTCCTTCGACCTACTGTTCTACAACCCATAATAGAAACTATGTCTTTCAAATGATGGTTCTCAAATTGATTGTTATTTTCTAGTGAAAAACGGTTTAAGAAGCACCGTGTCCCCATATTGGCAAATGCCATGCTGCCACGAACGGAGCATATTTTAATCAGTGGTTTATGCCATCGCAGGACGGTTTGCATCAGGCGCTGCCGGAATCGTTGCGAGGCGCCTGCAAAAACAAATTCCTAGGAAAAATCAATAACTCTGCGCGGTGGAGTTCGGAGAATTTCTTGACTTTACGTTTGCCAGAGAGCAGCGTCCATGGAGTGGAGTGAGTGCAAACAAACTCATAACTTACGGGGCGTCGATGAGGATGGGTTCAATTATGGTGGTTTGATAGGAGGGTTTGATGCATTGTGCACGGGGTCGAATCGATTGAACAACTCAATCAGGTGCATTGGTGATTCAGACGAGGATTTGAGTTTCGCGAAGTAACGAGATGAACACGTTTCGTGCTGTTGACTGAGCTTGCTTTGAAAATTATGGAGGGTTCGTTGTGATTTATTCCTTGTTGGTATCAATTTTCAATGGTTATGATTAATGATTTAATTGAATGTTTATTCAAACAAACATTTTCAAGATCGATACTTGTTTTGAACCTCTTTTGGTGAAATAATGTGAAAAAAAGGTAATGAATTTGGAATCAGTACCTATGACTTTACATATTGGTTGAGAAGTAAAAAAACGATTTTTCCCTGAGGAAGTTTCAGTAAGTCAGATGTGTTAAAAATTGGACAATATTTGTCCAATAATACTGCCTTGAGGAACACTACCTCCTAAAGAAAGTCTCTCAGATTTGAAGAGTTGATAATTATCCTGAAGAGTATAATTTGATAGATAAGTTTAATTATTATAGCAGTGTTCCTAGAAAAATTCTTATATTGTATTTGACGGTCAAATTTCATACCAAACACTGTCTACTCCTTTTACTATGTCAAGAGTGAGACTTTCAGATTAGTTTGGATGACGAATCAAAATCGTTTCACGTAAAGATTGACAAGTAGGCAAATGTCCAAGTTGGAATCCAATGGCAAAATTGAATTTTCATTGGTCATTGGAAAGCAAGCTAATTGGCATTTCCACCAATAAACGAGCATTTCTTCCTAGAATGTTCAAATTTTTTTTGGATCAATTACAGTAATTCAATACCAATATTATTGGTAAATTTCACGCCAACTGATACTATTTAAATTATAGTTGTGGTTTTAATTCAATAATTTAATTTGTCCGATAAGAAATACAAATCTGTTAAAGAATCAAAATTGCATTCGTTACCAGCTATATACGAATTTTACTTTTGTGATTCAAGTCACTTAAATTGTAAATGATTGATAACAGTAATTTGATGTTTTTTTTTTAACTGACAATCATCATATGACCCTACCTTACATATCATAATCTAATCCACGATTATGATGATTACAATTCTACGTTACTCTTTGACTAAAGTTGTTCAACCATACTCACTCCGTGTAGGTATATCCTCGAGCACCGTCGGTTAATCCAATTTCACACGATCCAGATTCCGATCCGACCCGCATCAGCGAACAAGGTGAGGACCAGTCCAGAAACAAGTGACGCAAGCAGCAATAGAAAATCAAATCACAGCATGATCTTGAACCGAAATGTTCAACAGCGTAACAACATTGTGATCTCTGAGAAGCCCGAAGTTCAACCGCTCCTCGTACCTGCCAAAGCCAACAAATATGCTGACTGCTTTTCGTTCCCTAATCCTCCCTACACAATTTGACACGTTTTACTCACTGAAGCTCTCTAAGCCCAAACAGCAACCACCACACCACAGCAGATCAGATTGAAGGTGATGGGGTCGGATGAGGAACCCTTTTCACAGCGAATTTGTAACACGATACTTTCGAGGAGCTTGTTGATCCACGCGAGGGGGTCTACGAAAAATTTCCAGAAGTCAATTCTCTCCCAGAAATGGGATTAGCGCACC
Source organism: Aedes aegypti (assembly GCF_002204515.2). Taxonomy (NCBI): domain Eukaryota; kingdom Metazoa; phylum Arthropoda; class Insecta; order Diptera; family Culicidae; genus Aedes; species Aedes aegypti. Next base: position 330,876,774 of record NC_035109.1, read on the forward strand.
ATTTCCGATAAGGGTTGAATAACACAAATATAACAACCAGGGAAAGTATATGAAACAATATTTTATAACAGAATGTGTTATAGAATCTATGACAAAAAGACAGAAGGTCGAAATAAGAACAAAATAAGGAACAAATTATTCAACCTTCTGTCATTTCGACCATTTGTCTTTTGCCCTTTTGTCATCTATTTTATCATTCAGTATCACCGAGTTAGTTTTAAAAGCAATTTTAATTAAATTAAAATTCAGACTAACACTTTTCAAAATTTCAAAATACATAAAAATAACAACTGCTGAAATTCGTCCCCTTAATGCTACAACTAGATATTTTGAGATGTGCAACTTTGAAAGTATGACCGTTTAACAAGGTGATAGTTAATCGCAGTGATTATGATTTAAAAATATTTTTTAACTTGTGTATTTTGAATCACACGCTTAAGACCTGTGGATATTTTGCAGATCTAATTAAGAAAAATGTTTTGACATATTGAAGTCAAAAATTTCAAATTTCGAGTTATCTAGTTGTAGCATCAAGGGGACGAATTATTAAGTTATTTTCGTATTATAACTTTCTGATCGGGTTCCGCCCCGTCCAGTTTCGACCCGGGTCCACAGGAGCATGAGTTGTGAGTTTTTAATTAGATCTAGTTGGAGGTGAGCCCGAGGTACCAACTAACCAGCCATTGAGCGATTTTCAGACACAAGCTTGTCACCTCCGATTAGTGCCAACTTCTGGGAGCCACCGTTCCGGGACGAGGGATTAGAGAAAAGATCTTGTTTAAATATCGTTTAGCCAACCACAGATATAGACTGACCGAGCAAAGTGGGGGTTTCGATTCACGGGAATTTTCAGCAGGGGACTTTGGGGCGCTTTTTTTGGTATGATCTTCTAGGAATCTGCGTTGAAGAATTTAACTGCCATTACTTTGAAACTCATTGCCACTCATCGACATGGGTGTAGGAACAGGGGGACCTAAACAGCAATAAAATCCTTAAACGTTTTAATAAAATCTTGTTTTTAATTAATAACACGATAGAGCGCGTGCTTGCTGCAACTTTGGCAAATTTTCCCGCTCAAATAATGGGTATATAACAACCAATCACACTTTTGATTATGTTTGACGTGCGCTTAGTTGACAAAACCGCCTCAAAGGTTGTTCCAAGCTGACTTTTTAACATTGGTGTTGTTCCTATCTGACATTTTGGAACTGAAACGCAAATTAGAAAACACCGAAAATAAGAGTTTAAATCAAAAGGTCTAACAAAATCACGTAAATTGAAAAAAAAAATAAAATAAATCGAACTTAAACAAACGAAAAACAGTTAAAAATTGAGAAAAAAAAAATTCTGTACAGAACTAAAGCGTTTGTTACTAATTTTGGAGCAGGGCCTCAGGACCCTTTTGTGTTTTCCCAAAAGTTGGAAACTTTTGTTTGTACATGGTTGCCTAGCGTTTTATGAGCGAAAAGTATATATCTTAATCGCGAGAATTCAATAAAATCACAAAAATCGGTATCGAGTCGAGTACATGACACTGAAGATGCCCTTATAGTTGCGGCTGAAATACGCGTATCTGTTAGCGTTAGCGTTAACGTAGTTACGATATACTTCGTAGATTGGATACTAGCAACATTCATGTTTCTTGTTAATAGTCTTATCCTAACTGCTTTCAGGAACAAGGCAGGGGAGTATACCTTATTCAAATCATACACAAGAATACTTAAAGCATGCATGAAGCGCTATTCCCAACCACGCCCCTCTTTATCGTAACTTGTAATAGGGGAAGGATATGTTGATATAGCACTTACTTAATGAGAGGCCACTGACGCAGCGACACCCTCAAAGTACTACGGAGTTGGAGGTTGGGGGAGGTATATGGTCAGGATTCGCATAGAAAGCTGGCGATAGACCGTGAGCATTTGTTGTTCAAGTGTTTTTAATTTAATTTTTTTTTTTAATTTATTGATTGTTAAAAAAAAAGGCGGTACGGTATTTCTGGATAGTCGGAAAAAGAAAGAAAGCGCGTTCAAACTAAACACAGTCTGTTTTTCTGCTATGAATTCTACGCAAATCAGAATCGATCCTTCCAGGGTCATTGAACGGTTAAACAAAAGCAACCGATTGTTAGCTACGTTACATCCGCTTGGACAGAACGCGCTATCTCAACAAAAATGTCATACTCCGAAAAAAACAACACTTTCCGTCGAAGAAACGACCAGAAGTTCCACGACGCGAAAAAAAATCAGTTCGTTTTTGGATTTCGTGCCGTGCAGACGTATTATAGAGAGTACGACAGAAAAAGTTCTGATTTGTGAGCGCCCGGATCTCAGCAAGGCTGATTCCAAAAAAAAAAAGTGAAAGCGTTAGTTTTTGAAAGAAGAAGTGAGGAGTAGTGAAGAAAATGGCTGATACAGAGTTGAGAGCGGATTCTCTGCGCATTCGTTTCGAACACGGGGTGCCGGAGCCGGCGGATAGTGAGATTTTCAAATTCATGAAATGGAAGATGGGTCTCAACAGCGAAAAGTTGCTTTCGATGTACAAGGACAAGAGTGAAACGTCGATTATCGTCAAGTTCAAAAAGGAGGAAGATATGCAAAACACTTTATCAGATCTACCGGGAACGATGGTTTTTGAGTATAGCAAATATGAGAGTGCGGAGGTTAAATTGTCATCGGCAAATGCTATCGTGCGATACATAAGACTGTTCAATTTGCCTCCAGAGATCGATGATCGCGAAATTTCAGTAGTGATGCAACGTTATGGAAAAATTGTGCGGTAAGTGCGGGAAAAGTATGGATAAGAAACGGGGTTCCCAATATGGACTTCGGTTCGTGGTGTATATGTGGAGTTGAAGGAGGGTATTGAAGTGGCGGCAACGGTTTTCATCAGGAATCTTCGCGCGAGAGTTTCCTATGAGGGCATAATCAACAAGTGCTATTTATGTGGGAGTAAAGATCATTTCAAAGCGGAGTGTCCGGAGAAAAAGTCGGTTAACGAGCGATTGAGCAATCAGCAATCATCGTCGTACAGCGGAATTTTGAGGGGCGGTGGAAAATGGTTGAAACAACAAGTGAAAACAAGCAGCAATGAAAAAACGGAATGATCAAACTCGGTCAAGGTCTTCCAAAGCGATCCAATACTATTCAAGCACAATTGGATTCGTGTCAGGACAGGGATGAAGGGGCAGCGCAGCGAAACGAGGATAACCATATTGAGGACGTCCAAACATCTACAGTGAACCAGAACGAGCTCTGCGTAAGCGAAACAGAGCACGAGGACAACTGTGGCAACGTGGAACAAAGCGTTATGGATGTTGCGGATAATGCCTTCATCAAGGTCACCGGTAAAAGAGGACGGAAACATCAGAAGTCGGCAGAAAAAGAAGGAACTTCGGATTCGGATGAGTCACCATCCGAAAAACTGCATCGTGACCCGACGACTCAAGCAGGGGTAAAGGAAGGTGCTTTGAGTGAATCGCTCGATCGTATAACTCGTAGCAGATCAAAACAGAAAAAAATGAGTGACGATGTGAGTAGCGCTGTTGCAGGATGTGAACCAACTGCTGTTTTGATACGAAATTCATTCGAGACAAGTCAACCTTTATTCAGTTTGAATGGTAGAATAACTTCAATCGTGATTCAGAACATAAATTTTGTGAACGAATATGCATTTTCGGGATCTAACCGCAAAAAAGAGAGGGATGAGTTGTTCCTGAATGACTTGACGACACATCTAGCAAAGGCAGATGTACCTACGAACATTGTGGGAGGAGATTTCAATTGTATTATCAACAGTTCTGATTGCTTGGGAGATTCTAAAAGCTACTGTGTGGGTCTGCGACAATTAAATGAGGGATTTGGATGGAAAGATGTAGCGTGGGAATTGAAAAAGAATTAGTTTACTTTTCATAGAGCGATCTCTGCGTCCCGATTGGACCGTTTCTATGTACCACAAAACTTCATTAATAACATTCTTGATTTCCAAACAGAGCCGGTTGTTTTTTCTGATCATTGCGGGGTAGTCATGAAAATAAAAGTAGATCAAACGATGATAGTTAGCCGAGGACAAGGATTTTGGAAAATAAATTCAACTGTTCTAAAAGATGATAGAGTTTCTGAACTATTTGCAGAGGCTTGCGATTCATGGAAGTTGAGGCAAGTGTATGATTTAAATAAAAACAAATGGTGGAATGAAGTATTCAAAATAAAATGTTAACAGTTTTACAAATCAAAAAGTTGGGAATTGGTAAGTAGGATAACAAACGAAAAACAATATTTTTATGGTAAAATGAAAGCGTATATGGAAAAAATAAATAGGGGTGATGATACATATTTGGATATTAAAGTGATTAAATCAAGGATAATGGAAATCGAAACTGAAAGACTGAACCATTTGGGGAACACTTTCAGTATCCAAAACCTGCTTCAAGGTGAAATAATCAACGTTTTTCAGATTCCTGCCCAGATTAAGCGACAAGAAAGAAATAACATTTTAAAACTCGAAGAAAATAATGTGATAATTACTGATTCAATACAGCTCAGGAAACACGTTTACGATTACTATTCAAATCAATTTAAAAAAGAAACTGTTGTTTCAAACCAGAGAGAGATTGAAGATTCTTTGAATCATCTAACGAATTGTTTGGATGATGAGGATAGAGCACAGTTGGTATCACCTATAAGTTTAGAAGAGTTGAAAGATGCTTTAGAGTTAGCCAAGAAGAAAAAATCCCCCGGTCCAGATGGACTAACCTATGAGTTTTATTTGCAAAACTTTGATATGTTAGACATCTTCAACGCTTATCTCTCCGGAACCTTTTTACCACCGAAAGGCTTCTCAGATGGAGTGATAACGCTGGTACCGAAAGATCATTCTTTGGATAACTATCGACCGATTTCCATGTTGAACTGCGATTATAAAATATTTACGAAAATTCTAGCAGAAAGGATTCAGAGCAAGATGCATAAGTTACTAGGAACCGGTCAAATAGCGTGCCACCAGAAGACATCTTGTATAGATAACTTAAAAAATTTGAGAAGATTTCTTACGAAATCCTGCGAAAATAGACGGTTCAAAGCATGTTTGGTGAGCATTGACATGAACAAAGCATTTGATAGAGTAGACCATGAATACTTATGGAATGTATTAGAGCAGTGGTTCCCAACCTTTTTGAAGGTGCGACCCCTTTTCAATATTTATAACTTTCCACGGACCCCTGAAAATATTTGTTCTTCAAATCAAAATTTATGAAGACGAATGGTTTGTGTGAACTATAACCATTGAGTTTGTCTCAAACATTATAGGGTGCAGAGCTACTTGGGCACTTCCATAATTTACTTTAGTATGTGGGTTTTTTTCTCGGCCGAATGGTCCGAAACTCTGTAATACGAAGCACTTTAATTCGACGCATATTGTGGCTAAATATGAGCTGCCAAGAATAGAATCCGGCTCCCTATGTTGTAAAATTAATGTTTTTAGTAGTATATTCTGAATAACTATAATCATCCCTAGACATCTATCAAACTCGTGCTTAGAAATTCAAGAAAGATATTTGAGAATATGCGCTAGTGACTTGTCTGACATGACAAGAACATCCCTACCAGGCACAAGTTTTGTTTTTTTATCATCCACAAATCGTGTAATAAAATACTCTGGAGGAGTTCACCAAAGATATTTTGAGATGACTATATGTAGTATCTCTCCTGAAATTCTCTTAATAATTTTCAAAACCAATCTTGCCAAATACCAATGAAAATTTTATAGGTCTTGTTCATGAGTAAATTTCCAACTGATCTTGCCAAACATTTTTTCAGGCATTTCCGGGACTTAGTTGGCAGTCACCTAAGATATGTCCCCAAATGGTCTTCGAAATACTTGAAATATTTACTTAGGATTTCTACTAAAGATATTATTAAATAACTACATAATCCTCTAGAGATTTCGACTAGTATATATAAGGTATTTTCTCTTGAATTAGATATAGATGTTTTGAGTAATGGTAATGAAATTAGAGCAAGTAATGGGACTTGGGTAGAAACCGTTGAAAAAATCCACTGGATTTTTCTGCGGCCTTTGTCAAAACATCGTTCAAAATCCTCTTAAAGATATAAAAAAATGAAATAACTGCTACAGTTGTGAAATGCTTCCAGTATGATTAGAAATCGGCTAAGAATCTGTAATTTATAAAAAATCCACCATTCCGATAGAATCAGTCGAGAAATCTGGAGTCTCACTAAAGGTTAGGCAATAATCCCCCAGGATTTTTTTCAATGATTTCACTAAGAATGTGGTAAAAATCTCTGGTGAAATCTGTGAACGATCGAGCTAAAAAGTATGTTAGAAATATTGAGTGGATACCTTAAGAAACGATATCAGTAAATACTTCTTTTTGAGAATCACAATAAGAATCTCAACAATTTGAGTCAATTTTAGCAGTGGCTTCGTGGACCCCCTGAGAATGCTTCACGGCCCCCTAGGGGTTCGCGGACCACCGGTTGAGAAACCCTGTATTAGAGAAATTTGGGTTTCCTCCAACACTAATAAATTGCTTAAAAAATCTATATGATATTGCTTTCTCTCGAGTTTTAGTAAACGGATTTCTTATGGACGCCTTTAGGATCACAAGATCGGTTAGACAGGGCTGTCCTATGAGTATGATTTTATTCGTTCTGTATTTAGAGCCGTTGATCAGGAAAATTTCAGAAAGCTAACAAGGGGTGTATGACAAGTTCATTAAAGTTATTGTCTTTGCTGATGATTTCAACGTTATAGTGCGGAGCGAAGTAGAATTTGACTTACTGTTAACCATTTTTGAGTGCTACTCAAGGTATGCAAAGATCAAAATAAATTTTGAGAAGTCATCATATATGCGTTTGAAGAAGGCTATGATAGGACCACAAAGAATAAAAGAAGTTGAAAATATGAAAATTCTAGGAGTTACATTCTATAAAAGTTGGTATCTCACAGTAGTTGCAAATTATGATTCGGTAATAAGTCATATAAAATCACTCTTGCAGAAACATAAAATAAGAAACATGAACCTTTATGAAAGATGTATGGTTTTAAATACCTTCATCTTATCAAAGCTTTAATATATTGCTCAGGTTTTTCCGCCACTCAATCGACATATTGCTGAAATTAGGAAAATTATTTTTTTTTTCTATCTTTATTAACGAGATTTTTAGCCCTGGGCTAGTTCATCTCGGGACCAACGGCTTTACTTCCCTTCCGAAGGAAGTCGCCACTGGAATTTTTAGTGACTATCTCGGGGATGGGATTCGATCCCAGGTCCTCGGCGTGAGAGGCGTGTGTTCTAACCACTACACCAGGAAAATTTGTGGAAACTTTATCTGGAATGGTTTGATATTTAGAGTGGAAAGGAATCAACTTTATCTTGATTATTTCAAGGGAGGATTAAGATTAATTGATCCTGAGGCAAAAATGAAAGCGCTTTTCATAAAAAAAATTACTCTATAATGAAGACATGAATGGAGACTTCTTAGAGGAAAACTATTTACTTCAATTAAGAACACCTCAAAGAATAACGAAAAATGCTCGAGAATGGATAGCAAACGCTATTGAAGTTAGACCTAGACCTAGAACTTAGTTAAATTCAACAAAGTTATTATACGACTATTTTGTTGGTATGAATAATTCTGTACCAAAAATTGAAGAAAAAATCGATATTGATTGGCCGACAATATGGGAAAATTTAAATCACAATTTTATTTCTTTGAATGATTGTTCCAAAGTGTTCTGTTTTGTAAACAATTTATTAGCTACAGGGGAAAAACTCTATGGCTACAATGTTCGTAAAGCAGCAGTTTGTGATAAATGTGGAGGAGTAGATAATATAACTCACAGGCTTAAGGTTTGTCCAAATGCCAAAATTGTATGGCAATGGTGTAGTCAGATTATTCGGACACGAATGGAATGTAACGTAGATGATTTAGAAGAGTTTCTTTCACAAACGATATGTTTGCGATCACAAAAACAGAAAGCTGCATTATGGTTGACTTTACGCGTGATTTCGTTCAATTTAGCGGGATCCGTTCCTAATTAGTTTATTTTTAAAAAGCAATTAAGAGAGCAAATATGGAACAATCGAAAACTTTTTGTAAAACACTTTGGAAATAATTTGAATATATGTTGAAAAGTACATAGAAATAAGAATTAGATAAGGAAAATGAACATGTAATCCAAGTATGAACTGTACCCTTTTGTAATATAAAAATACGATCCGAAAGTACTTCGAAAGGAAAAGTATCATACTGGAACAAACTCACCGGATTGATTCACTCAAATCATATCTTGCATGTAACTTCTGGATGGTTCGTTGAGCTTGGGGCAGCCAAAACCCAACTGTTTCACAGTACCGAGGACACAGTCAATCAAATTACTCTTTAATTTTTCACTTTTCATAATTACATTTCTGAATATAAAATTGTACTCTTGTATTACTAGATATTGAAAACGGGTAGAAATTTTATTTTTTACATTGACGACTGTAAAAACATTTTCGCGTACGATTTGAAGCACGGCACGCTTCTCGATTGGAATACGCGTATCAGTCACAGGCTACAAACTCTAGTGGAATTAAATGGTATACCTAGTACTACATTCGATTTACATTTACTCAATAAATTTCACTCATCGAAAGACGAATACTGACTGCGCACATTTCATCACAAATTTGAGTGATTTCGGTTCATTGTGCACCTTTTGTTTATAAATTGCAAAGGAGGCGAAGATGAATACTATGTTAACTGAACAAACGCGGTTGAACTCCTTGATCTTTTTTTTTAATTTTGTGGTCAAAATTTTCAAATATTTTGATAATATTTACAGGAGAGTGTATGAATTTGAAACGTTTTTAGACTTGCAATCTCATGTGGAACAGTTTTGGACCAGAATTATTATTTGACACGTTTAGATATAGGAGGCCGGATTTCTCAGTTTGCAGTTCCGGAGGATCAATCCAAATATGTCGATTTATGTATTATTACTTTTAAACTCACATTCACCCGATATAAGTTGTCCATCGGAAACAAATTTGATACAGGAGACCCTTTTTGAGTCCAGTTTCCAAACCCTGTTTCTCGTTCCAATAGACCAATTATTTTCATTCAGGGGACGGACCTGGTGTATTGGTTAGAACACACGCTTCTCACGCCGAGGACCTGGGATCGAATCCCATCCCCGAGATAGTCACTAAAAAATTCAGTGACGACTTCCTTCGGAAGGGAAGTAAAGCCGTTGGTCCCGAGATGAACTAGCCCAGGGCTAAAAATCTCGTTAATAAAGATAGAAAAAAAAAATATGTTTTCATTAAATAAATATTCATTATTCGGAACGTCAAAAAGCATTTGTTGAGTAAATCAGAACTCTTATTGCAAAGGTGGGGCGTTCCGGGCACATAGACAGTGATGTAAATGTTAGCATATCTAAGCACCTTACGGGAGTAAACCTACGCAAAACCCGCCTGCTCAGAAGAACATAGGGAGCCAGATCCTATTCTTGGCATAGTTGATTTGGCCACGATATACGTCGTATTTTTATGCTTCTTATTGCAAAGTTTCAGACATGTCGTGAAAAACCCCCCATGCCAAAGTGAATCATGGAAGTGCTCAAGTAACGCTGTACCCTACCAAAACAAATTGCAAAAAGTTCGCGAATATTTACTCCGGTTACTCGCGAGGTGTGATTTATAACGGTTTTGACATACAAATCAATTGTACATCCATTGAATCGACAGTAAACCATCAACTTGTGTTAAAGATTCAGCTTAGCTACGATTACTCGCGAGCACGACAGATGTGAGCAAATCAGCACTCTAGTGCTCATGAGCATTTTGTTTTGTTTTGGTTCCGGTTCTGCAGACAAGTTTGCCTGTTTTCATCGCTTCACATAGGGCGAGTTCGATAAGTAAAATATAGTCCACTTAATATTTGACTGCTTCGTTTCAATTGCTGTAATACATCTAGTTACACTTCACAACTTATAATTATATAAATATTTACTGGGAGACTTGTTTAACCAGTGCGACTAGAAAATAACTTGAAATTTGTGAAGTGAGAAATTTACAGCATTTTGATCACCCACCTTTAAAATTATCGCAAATGCCCCATTTTGTAAAAAAAAAAACTAAATTTTTCATTTGTAACTATTTTTGAAACGAAAGGATTTAGAGCAATATATCTTTTGGTAAAAATGTTTGATTTAACATGAGAAACTAGTATGCAGAACAAAAATTTTCTGTAAAATTAACACTTTTCAAAATATATCAAAACCAACATTTTGAAATTTCTCCAATATGGGACATTTGCGATAGCTTAAAAGTGTGTGATTAAAATGATGTGAGTTTTTTACTGCACAAATTTCAAGTTATTTCCTACTGGCGGAAGAAATTTCAGATCAATGGGAGCTCCAGGAGTCAAGATCCAAGTTTCCAAACTTGACCATTTTGTATAAAAAACGGCAAAATGATTTTTTCTTTCGCCGGTCACTGTATTTGCAAAAATAATCAAGGCTGGATCGCGAAAGACGTGAGCGAAATTTGTTGAAAACCGATCAAAGTCAGAAGAAATGACCGAGACAGTTCATAAATTTACAAATCCCGTTCCAATAATTTTACAATGCAGATCGTTAGGTGCTTGCTGATAAATTCATTTGTCAAATCAAGCGTGTGCAAGAATAAGGGCGTAAGTCGCATGATCGATTTCTCTTCATCGATCCTCTCTTCTGTCAATAAAGGTGACATTTGTTAGCATTTTTTCACTTCAGTACGCTAGGCAGCGATGCAATATTGCGTCCTAAGGTCAAAAAATGGTAACAAAATTATGTCTTGTCACTTTTATTAACGGAAGAGAGGATCGATGAAGAGAAATCGATGATGCGACTTACGCCCTTATTCTAGCACACGCTTGAAATAACATTGATAGCTGCCAAAAATGCTGTTTTAACAGCTTTTTTTCAGCTGCCTAAAAAGCCTAAAAAGCTAGAATTTTTTTAATTTTTTTCATGTAAAAAAAATCAGAATTTTATATTTTTTCTAAAAATTCCGAATCATTCCATAAAAAAAGATTGGAAATCGGTAAAGCTGTTCACAAATTATGATTTTTTTTAAATACAAAATCTAATGCACTGAGACCTACAGTGTGTGCCGATAAAAAATGACTGATTTTTTATTTAAAAAAAATATATATATAACTCAAAAACTAAAAAACATACATCCCTGAAAATTTAACAGAAAACGTAAAATTGTTGGAACTTTCAAGACAAAATGAGAACAACAATAGCCCCTCTGGACCCAAGGCCTTCAAAACACGAAAAAACGGATTTTTTTTTTAATTTTTCTTCATGTATAAATCGATATTTGTGAAATTTAATATTTTACTTGAAACGTCAACTTTGCCTCTCATTTCGTCCAAGATAATTGAAAATTGTTCAAGCGGTTCAATGATTTAAAAAAAATGCAGAGTTGCGATTTTTTCTGGTTACCCTATTTTAAAATAGTTACCCTAATTAAAAATTCCAAAGCACGTGTATCCTTATTTCGGAAAAGTAACAAAATAGCACATTTTCACGGAATTCGGTGATCCACTACATCGGTTTTTCATGGAATGGCTGAAAAATAATATATTTTTGTTGCGAAATTTGCATCTGAGAAGATTTTAATACTGAGATCATCTGAATCTTAGAGGATTCTGTCCCTGATAGGATTCAGATGAGAGTACTGAGAGGATTCATGATGAGATGGAATGGATTCTTATAAAAAACCTTCAAGAGGAAAATTGTGAAAAGACTCCAATGAGAATCCAGAGAAGATCCTAATAAGATTCATTAGAGGATTCCTATCAGAATTCCTACAGGACACGAGAATTGTGTGAGAATTATGATAAAAATCTCAAAAGAGAATCCTGTAGAGATTCTGATAGAAATCCTGAGAGAACTCTGATAAGAATTTTGAGGATTCTAATGAGTTTCTTGAGAGGAATGTGATGATAACTTTGAGAGAATTCTCATAAAAACGTGAGAGGTTTTTGATGAGAATTCTGCACGAACTGAAAAGAGAATCCTGAGAAAGTTTTGTGACGAGTTTGGAATTCTGATGAAAATCATGAGAGGATGCTGATAATATTCTGATTACAATCTTGAGAAAACTCTGATGAGATTTTAAAGAGTATTCTGATATAATTCAGGAATTACGATAAGAATCCTGAGGTGATTCTGATGAAAATACTGAGGATTTTGATGAGAGTCCTGAGAGGTATCCGATGAGAACCCTGAAAGGATTCTCATGATCCTGTGATAATTCTGATGTGATTCTTGAGAGGATGTTGATAATATTCTTGACAATATTCTGATGAGAATCCAGAGAAGACTCTAATGAGATTCTAGAGAGGATTCTGATCTGAATCCTAAGTGGATTCTGATCAGAATCCTGATAGGATTCCCATGAGAATCTTGAGAAAATTCCAATGAGAATCCCGAAAGCATTCCGATGAGAATCCAGCAAGGATACCGATGTGAATCCCGTGAGGAGTCCGATGAGAACCCTGAAAGGATTCCGATGAGAATCCTGTGAGAATTCTGAATAAAGAGGATTCAGATGAAAATCTGGGGCCTTCCTTAGCCGAGTGGTTAGAGTCCGCGGCTACAAAGCAAAGCCATACTGAAGGTGTCTGAGTTCGATTCCCGGTCGGTCCAGGATCTTTTCGTAATAGAAATTTCCTTGAATTCCCTGAGCATAGAGTATCATCGTACCTGCCACACGATATACGAATGCGAAAATGGCAACTGAGGCAAAGAAAGCTCTCAGTTAATAACTCTCAGCTCATAAGAACACTACGCTGAGAAGCAGGCTCTGTCCCAGTGAGGACGCAATGCCAAGAAGAAGAAGAAGAAGAAAATCTTGAAAGAATGCTGATAATATTCCTGACAATATCCTGATGAGAATCCTGAGAGGATTCTGATGAGAATCGTGAGAGGATTCCGATGAGAAACCTTAAACTTAAAGGATCCCGATGAAAATCCTGTGAGAATGGTGATGAGAATCTTGAGAGGATTCTGATGAAAATCTTGAGAGGATGCTGATAATATTCTTAATAATTCTGATGAGAAAACTGAGAAGACTCTGATGAGATTTTTGAGAGGATTCTGATGTGAATCCTAAGTGAATTCTGATGAGAATCCTGAGATGAGGTTTCTGTGAGGATTCAAGCGAGAATACTGATAAGATTCTCATCAGAATACTGATTGGATTCACATTAGAATCCTGAAAAGCTAATGAGCTTGCAAAAAGTATCCTGTGGATTGGAGTATCAAACAGCTCAATATTCTCATCACAATTATTTCAGGATCCCCAACAGAATCCACTATTATTATCATGAAAATCATCACTGAATTTACATCAGATTTTGCTCTGGATCTTTCAGGAGAAATTCATCTCTCACCAATGCTTTTCTAAAACATTTTGATGACATCATTACAAAAAATTATGTTATTCTTCTTAGTACTCTTCAAGGAAGCGTCTCACGTCAAAAAAGCAATATCACACAAGATTTTTTCTCCAGAAATGTTGATGTTTGTCCAGGATACAATATTCAATGTCTTAAGAACTACATTATGTCTGCACACTTGATATCCATTTTTATCTATTTTGACTGTGAAAAAAGATCATTGGAGAAATTTCTGAAAATAATTCTGGGGAAATACCTACTTGAATTAATCTTTGAACTGATTTATACAAAGACTCAAGAGGAGTTTATAAACGAATGATTTAAAGCAGTTTATAAAGCAGTTCTAATAAAAAATCACTCATGACTTCGTAAATGATTGAATATTTAGAAATTTATAAACGATTGAATATTCAGGAAAATTATGAAGCAATTCAAATAATCTGTTAGGAGTACTTAAAGGAATCACTGAATAAATTTTTGAAAGTTCATGAAAAAATTGATTTGTTATAACTTTTTCTATACAAGAAAGTTTTTCGAATATTTTATAGAAAAATCACCAAAGAATGTTTGGAAGTCGGCTAGGAATTTTGAAATTATACTATTTTTTTAGGATTCTACCCCATTACCCCGAATCCCATTACCCCGAATGCCTTTAACCCGAATGCCATTACCCCAAATTCCAAAACCCCGATCGATCCATCACCCCGAATGACATTACCCCGAATACCAACATCATGGGGAAATGTCATCAATGTCATCATGTCAAGATAATTATGAATTCTAGAAAATAGCATTCGGTATGATGGAATTCGGGGTAATAGTACATTCAGGGTAATGGAATTCGGGGTGATGGCAATCGGGGAAATGGAATTCGGGGTAATGGGGTAGAATCATTTTTTAGTATTCTTGGAGAAAGCAATAGACAAATTCCATGTCAAACCGGTGAGTGACAGAATTCCATCCTCGATATCCAGTAAATTTTGTACACGTTTTCAGTGTGGCAGAATAAGTGTTTCCAAATGATAAATCGATCATTTTGACTCAAAAATAACTTTTGAAAATGGCCTATTAATTTTTGCATGCAGTTTATTTGCCAAATTTTAGTTCCGAAACTGTTGATATCAGACAACATTGTTCTATGGAAAAACTTTTGTGAATCGTTTGGACTACAAGGAAGAAAAATACTATGAAAAATATTTTATATTTGTATCATGAAAAATACTAAAATAAACTAAAATTTTAAATTACTTAAAACCACGCATTTTTTATCATTGCAAAGTGAATGATTAAGTGAAGTGAAGTATTAACAGAATGTCCGAAGATATTCCAACATAATATGTTAATACTAATTTCCTGCACAATTTTCATTGGAAATCCTAGACGAAGTTAAATAAAACTAAGCAAATAGCTCCTTGTTGCTATTGTTTTTTTTTTAGATAAAACGGCTTAACCGTAAAAAACACATGCAAGCTACGAATTTTATTAAGATCATAAATATTGTGACCGACATTACTTTCCTGAAAGAATTAACAGAGATGAACCAGCCTTTGGCTGTAAATCTTTCTAATAACAATAACATAAAATAATGAAGGAATTTGAAGGGCACCCCCTTACAACCTCACCCTAAAAACCCTAACTAAGCCAATGCTCATCGGATTTCGATATAGCTTTTAACTCTTCAACTTTCAACAGATGACTCACTTTTGACGGGCTCACCCGCAGGGCTTCGAGGTCGCATGTGATCTCCGTTTTTGTCCTTGCACTGCCGGCAGAAGTCACGCAATGTGCGCCTATAAATTCCCGCAGCGCCGCCTTCTTCAAGGTTCAGTTCCGAATTGTGATAATTTGCTCTAATTCCCAGTTAGCTTGGCTAAACTTTTTGTCCTCAAAACTTATTTTCCACCCGAGTGCATCGCTTCACTGTAATCAAGTTGTTTCATATTTGGAGTGCCGAATTTCAACCGGCATCGAACCGCTATACGAATCTTCCGTGTGGGCTACCACTAAGGGAGCGGTGGCGCATCGGAGTCGATCTTTTATTAAATTCACATTTCTTCGAGATCAAGTAGCTAGAAAAAAAGAAGCTAACACGGAAACAACATTTGACTTTGAGGAAGCTCACGCTGAGGTGGAAAATGAGAGCCGGAGGCTTTCTTTCGGCAATGATTGGAACCGGCAAAATACACAGGAGTGGCGTGTGGCATGTCGGTAATTGACTGTTGCTTAGGAATCGAAGAAACCTCAAAATTTGGAACGCGCAGGTGAAATATGTTTGTGATAGCTCTTCCTTGTGATGCGGTGCGGCGATGGCATGATGGAAGGTACCGTTTTTTCTATATGCCTCCAACTGTCTGCCAGCAGGAGTGTAATAGTTTTCATTGTTTGATTGCGGTTACTTGCGTCTAGCTGCTCGCTTCGTTTAATTGAAAACGGAACAGTTTGGAGAATTTTCTCCAACTAAAGACGTAGAAGAGTGATTCCAAGCAACAGCACCAGAATTTGGTAAATTTTTTAATTCATTTTTTTCTATTGAGCTGAAACTTTGCACAGTTTTCCACTTCCATCTAAATCGTCATTTTCCGATATCAAATCTTCAAGTTGAGTCACGACTAACTTTTCAAAAGGGTGTATGTGAAAATGGTTCAAAAATATTCAAAAAGCTGCTCAGCAAAAACGGTTCGTTCGATTGTTAGACAACTAAAGAAACAAAGTTAGACAACTAAATAAAGATTCCAAAAAAAAAATACACACAGTGAAAAAAAATTTTTTTTGCATTAAAAAACATAATTTTTGACACAAAAACTCAAATATCTCAAAACCCTATCGGAATACCAACGTATTTTTTTGAGGGAAAACGGTCCATTATAATAACTATCTACCTTAAAATTTGGTGATGGTAAACCAATAAACAAAAAAGTTATGACATTTCAAACATGTCACAATTTTCACATTTAGTAGAAAAAAAAAATTTTTTTTCGGTGTAAATTATTACGGGAGCCGCAGTTTGTTGCTGATTTTATTGTTAAGGGCCTTGCGTGAATTAAACAAGTCGTTTTCATGTATTCATTAGTATTATGTATATTATATGTATAAATATTATGTATATGTATAAATATTATATGTATATGTATATATGTATAAATTAAAATGAATTAACAGATTACACGAAAATATTTTTTTTTTACCAGGATATTTTTTTTAGAGTATGATCGATGAGTTTCTAAATGTTATATATAAACTTTAAAAGTTTTGGATTTGGGTATGCGTTATGAGATCATGAAAACATTTTATTAATACTTATTTATTTATTTATTGTTATTTAATTTTTTTACAATATCGAACACTTTTGCATCATTATCAGTACAGTTCGAGTATAGTTTTGCTTTAATTTTATTTTCTGACAATGGAATAAAATAGTGAAATTTTTGGGTTCCTTGGATCGTTTTCGCGTTATTATATTGCTCGCTGAGCTCTGATGCCGTTAATTCGTACTCTTCAGTAGTAGTAAACAAAATGATAATTTTGTTAAATCTTCTTCTTTTCTGCGATTCGCCCAATCAAATAGTTCTTTTGCAGTTTTAATTGGATGCTCACGTTCTTTGGCTAAACTTGCTCTTGTGGCCATGCGCTTTATGGTTCCTCCAATAGCATCACAAGGACCTTTGCCATGTGACGTAGCAAAGAAATGCCATTCTGCATCAATTCCGTACTTTGATTTAAATTGACATAGGCTCGAAAAATTCTTACGGTTTTTGTACTGCGATGCTGCTCCATCAGACATGAAATATATCTTTCTGATTTCTTTATCCTTATCAACGCGTAAAAAGTTAATCATTTTGGCAATGAACAAATTTACAGATACTGAGTCGTGTCTTAAATCTTCGGAAATAACAATAAAACTAAAATGTTCAATTTGCGTACTTCCATTGAAATAAATAACGAATGGATGAATTGTAGCTTGTTGTACGTTCCAGTGATGGGACTGCACTTCATCTTGCAATACAAAGCTATAGTTTTCAGAAAAATCACAAATGACTAAAAATTTACCATCTTGTAATGTATTTTTCGTATTTTTTAAAAAGCGGGATTGCTCTGTTTTA
Organism: Aedes aegypti; assembly: GCF_002204515.2. Taxonomy (NCBI): domain Eukaryota; kingdom Metazoa; phylum Arthropoda; class Insecta; order Diptera; family Culicidae; genus Aedes; species Aedes aegypti. The sequence goes on from NC_035109.1 coordinate 330,894,334, forward strand.
ATAAAGTCGTGAGGAATTAAACTTTCTAATTTCAAGCAAAAAAATGACACAAACTCATCCACAGGTTTTACAATAGTTTCTAGGTCACACCTATCCGTGGTCACCCATTGCTCAAATGATAACTGATCAATATAATTTTCTTCAAACTCAGCGAATAAAGTATTTTCCAATGATGAAGAATCTGGACAATCCGAACAAGATCGTAGATAGCAATTTGATGTTGTATTTTCACACAAAAGACTACCAGTTAACATTTTAATATCCATTGATAAATTGATTCTTTTCAAACTATGTAAGATTAGGTTAATATTTTCGTGTGTTGTGCACACACAAACATTATGTGTTCCTGAATTGGATAGAAGCTTGCATTGCCTTGGACGAAGGCTTGCAAATGAGGAAAAACCTACCTTAATATTTTCGTTAATTTCCTTGAAGCGTGTATACGCTTCTTTCAAAGTAGTCATCATTAATCGTTTTTGGATTGCTTGACGCTTTCCATCTTTTTTTACAGATACATAATCTTTTTGGCCAGGCATAGCTCTACTTACTTCATCGTCTTCAAAATATTGAATTATTTTTTCTTTTGTCTCATCTGTTAATGAAGTACTCGACCTAGCATTTTTGGTTGCAAGACAGTTATTTTTGAATTGTTTTGCCTCTTTTGCTGTATTTCTATTGGTTTTGAACTCATCAATGGCGTCTTGAATAGACCACGAGCTTGGCAGCATCGACAAAATCAATAATTTGTCTTTCCTTGTCGTGGCTAGATTCGAGAACCTTTCCTTCATATTCATAATTACCTCATCGTAGTCTGTATTTTCCACATCCTCAGGTCCTAATTTGAAGAGGTTTCTTCGTACAGCTTCGTTGATTTCACGGTATTTTTTCTCGGGATAATTGACGTAACCCATCTTCGACCATTTAATCGGAGTCACTTTTATTCCAGCTATCCCTTCGTTGAAGCGTTCGATGTTGACCTTCTGGATGCACTCATCTTCTGATTGATTTGTTGAAACAGATGTCGCTGATGGTACCGTGGCAAGACTATCTGCACTTGGTACTTCTGGTAACTCCTCAGTTGTTGTCGGTGCATCTAGTAATTCCTCAGTTGTTGTTGTTTTCGAACTTCCTGCAACCTGATCCACCGATGATGTACAGATTGCCCGGATGTCAACGTTTAAACGGCAGGACGTACAAATGCGTAAATTTGTATTCAATGTAGACATTGGAGCATAACCAGCCGCTTACAGTTTATCTATGGTGCTTTCGGTGAGATTTCGTAGCTCTTTCGAACACTTTTTTTTCTGCAAACGGCCTGCAACAGTTGAGAAAGCGACTACTCATGTTGCTCGTTGAATTTTAATAAACAAAATCACTTTTAAGTTTTTACTGACTAGTTTGGTGTCGTTTGCTTGACTGAAGAAAAATTTTACAATTAAATCTTTTATAACCATAGTGGTAGTATATTTTTAGCTTTTTCGTGAGTATGTTCATGGTATGTACCTATCATGTTTTTGATGTTGTTGAAGTTACTCGCTTTCTCCCAAATATGATTAACAAAGTCTATTCTCTACCAAGGCGGGTCTATACCCAGGTGTAATCAGATTTTAACTTTGTGGAGAAAACCAGCGCCGAGAAAACCGACCTACTTTACGTATACTAGATCACCTGGGTATAGACCCGCATTGTTCTCTACGAGGTAAACTTTTTGCAGGTAAACTAGTCGTATACCTGTATAGAAAACTTTTTTGTAGCTTATGTCTTCAATATTAGATTTCTTATAGGTTTCTCTTATCAAAAGGTTTCAACACTATTGAGAGAATTTTTCTTCAGTTAGGTACAATAAAAAATATGACACTATCAAGACTTCAGATCACAACACTGGATCGCGTCTAACTTTCTAATAGATGCTATAATAGTTATGAATAATTAAATAAAATATCATGAAAACAACTTGTTAACCTCATGTGGTACCCTTAACAAAAAATTCAGCAACAAACTGCGGTCCTAAAAAAAATTAACAATGAAAAAAAAAAAATTTCACTAAGTGTCAAATTTGTGAAATATTTGAAATGTCATAACTTTTTTGTTTGTTGGCTTGCCATCACCAAATTTTTATGGTAGATAGCTAATATAATGGACCGTTTTCCCTCAAAAAATTACGTTGGTATTCCGATAGGGTTTTGAGATATTTGAGTTTTTGTGTCAAAAACGATGTTTTTCAATGCAAAAAAATTTTTTTTTTACTGTGTGTATTTTTTTGGAATCTTTATTTAGTTGTCTAACTTTGTTTCTTTAGTTGTCTAACAGTCGAACGAACCGTTTTTGCTGTGCAGCTTTTTGAATATTTTTGAACCATTTTCACATACACCCTTTTGAAAAGTTAGTCGTGACTCAACTTGAAGATTTAATATCGGAAAATGACGATTTAGATGGAACTGAAAAACTGTGCAAAGTTTCAGATATTTTTGAAATGGTCGATCAGAATCGACTTGCATGCCTCCGTGGAATCCCTCAGAAGCTTTTCCCAGCCAGGTGAGGTAATCTTTCAAAACACATATAAGACTGCTGTACACTATGAGTTAGCTTTTACCCTCATTCTGATAAAACTTGAAAAATGAGTATGCTACGCAGTAAATTTCGTAGGAAATATAGGGTTTCAGTGTACAGTAGTAATGGATCCCTCAATAGCTGAGACTCATTCTCGACGCTTTTTAACAATGATATCTTAGATAGATATACGTTTTGTGCAGCCTTTCAACAAATTCCATGTATTTATTTCAAAGTGCTCTTTTAAAAAGGGGCCCAGATAGCCGTAGCGGTAAACGCGCAGCTATTCAGCATGACCATGCTGAGGGTCGTGGGTTCAAATACCGCTGGTCGAGGGACTTTTCGTAAAGGAAATTTTCTCGATTCCCAGGGCATAGAGTATCTTCGTACCGCATGCAAAAATGGTCAATCGGCAAAGAGAACTCTCAGTTAATAACTGTGGAAGTGCTCATAAGAACACTTATCTGAGAAGCAGGCTTTGTCCCAGTTGGGACGTAACGCCAGAAAGAAAAAGTGCTCTTCTAAAAAACACAAAAACATTCGATTCAGCCCGTGAAATACTCATTTGGAAAACTGTTTTCATTATGCCTATTATGGACCCTTCCGGGGTCCATAATAGGAATGTTTACAAACTTGACGTTTCCTATTATGGACCCTCCATTTGATTTTCATGTTACTCGGCTAGCTGCCGACGTACCTATTATGGACCCTCTTGCGTGGTTTAATTTACAAAACTGCTCAAATTTCTGTATTTATGCGTCTTAGACCAAATATTTTTCTTCAAACTGCTGACTAACAATGCAATCGAAGTTCACCCGATGTCTTTTCATAGGAATAAGGTTACTTCGAGTGTTAATTTTATGTTTTTCTGTAGGGGGTCCCTAAAACGCAAAGGGTCCATAACCGGCGTCAACTCCCTAGTTTTTTTCTTTTCACAAAAAGCATGATCTTCCATAATATACACGAACTACTTTTACAAACGATTTGTACATTCAAGTTTGTCCATTCTTGATAGGAAATAAACGAATATCTATCTTCTAATGGATCCAATAAAAAATAATTTAAATATTTTAAACTAAAATTCTCGTTCTTTGAATGGTAAAGAGGACGAGGTGTTTGATTTTCTAACAGCTAATAACGTGCATATATCAGTTATAACTGAAACCTGTTTGAAACCTGGACCCAAACTCAAAAGACATCCAAACTATTTTGATTATCGTATAGATAGACTTGATGGAGCATGTGGGGGAATTGCAATCGTCATTCATAGATACGCCTATCAACTTTTTTCGTCATTTGAAACTAAAGTTTTTGAAACTTTAGGTGTTTCTGTTGAAACACAGCTTGGTAAATATACTTTCATAGCTGCCTATTTGCCTTTTCAATGCTCTGGACAGCTAGTTAATTTGCTCCAAACTGACTTGCGAAAATTGACTCGCATTAAGTAAATTTTTTGGTCATTTGTGACTTCAATGCCAAACATCGGTCATGGAATGATTCACAAAGTAATTCCAACGGCAGAATTTTATTTGACGATTGCTCTTCAGGATTTTTCTCAATTCAATACCCTGATAGCCCTACATGTTTTTCCTCTTCTAGAAACCCTTCTACGGTTGATTTGGTCTTCACTGACTCTAGTCATCTTTGTAGCCCATCTGTTACTCATGCTGATTTTGATTCTGATCATGTCTCTGTTAAATTTCAAATATCCCATGAAGCGATTCGCAATCCTATCAGCTCAACTAGTTTCGAGCCGACTGGAATATATATGAAACATTTATTGACTCTAATCTTGATGTTAATATTCCTTTACAAACAAACCTTGATATTGACAATGCTCTTGAAACTTTAACAAATTCCATTGTTGAAGCCAGGAGCATTGCAATTCCAAAATGTGAATTAAAATTTGAATCCGTGATTATAGACGATGATCTTAAACTCTTGATCCGTCTTAAAAACGTGAGGAGAAGGCAATTTCAACGCACTCGCGATCCTGCTATGAAAATTATATGGCAGGATTTGCAGAAAGAAATCAAGAAACGTTTTGCTCAATTAAGAAACAAAAATTTTGAAAATAAAATTTCTCAATTGGACCCTGGCTCTAAGCCCTTTTGGAAATTATCTAAAATCTTGAAAAAACCTCAGAAGCCAATACCGGCATTGAAAGAGGAAAACAAATTACTACTAATTAATTGTGAAAAAGCTCAAAAACTTGCTATGCAGTTTGAAAGTGCACACATTTTCAATTTAGGACTTACTAGTCCAATTGAAAATCAAGTTACTCAGGAGTTCGAAAATATTCTCAATCAGGAGAACGTTTTAGAAACTTCCTGGGAGATTCAAATTCAAAAATATGATAGCTCCTGGCGATGAAGAAATTTTCTACATCCTCATCAAGAAACTTCCAGAAAGTAGCTTATCATTTTTAGTTGTTATATTCAACAAATGTTTTCAATTAGCATATTTTCCAGACAAATGGAAAAATGCTAAGGTTGTTCCAATTTTAAAACCAGACAAAAATCCTGCAGAAGCTTCTAGCTATCGTCCAATCAGTTTGCTTTCCTCCATCAGTAAACTTTTTGAAAAGGTTATTTTGCCAATGAACAGTTCGGATTCCGCCATGGACATTCGACCACTCATCAACTTTTACGTGTAACAAATTTGATCCGTTTCAACAAATCTGAAGGCTATTCTTCTGGTCTTGCTCTTCTAGACATAGAAAAAGCATTCGACAGTGTTTGGCATGTAGGTTTGATCGTAAAATTAAAAAAAAAAACTTTAATTTTCCAACATAACAATGCATTGTTAGAATAATTCAAAGTTATCTGTCAAATCGTACACTTCAGGTTAATTATCAGAACTCCAGGTCTGAAAGACTTTCTGTAAGAGCTGGTGTTTCTCAAGGCAGCATTTTGGTACCAATATTATACAATATTTTCACATCTGACTTACCTGAGTTACCTCAGGGATGTCAAAAATCTTTGTTTGCGGATGACACAGGTCTCTCCGCCAAAGGTCGAAGCCTGTGTGTCATCTGTAGTCGATTGCAAAAAAGTTTGGATATTTTTTCTTCATACTTGCAGAAATGGAAGATTTCTCCTAATGCTTCCAAAACTCAACTAATAATATTCCCACATAAACCAAAAGCTCTTTATTTGAAACCTTCAAGTAGACATGTTGTCACGATGAGAGGGGTTCCAATAAATTGGTCAGATGAAGTTAAGTATCTAGGGCTCATGCTTGATAAGAATTTAACTTTCAAAATTCACATTGAGGGCATTCAAGCCAAATGTAATAAATATGTAAAATGTCTTTATCATCTTATTAATAGAAAATCAAAACTTTGTCTTAAGAACAAGCTTTTGATATTCAAACAAATTTTCAGGCCAGCCATGTTGTATGCTGTACCAATATGGACTAGCTGTTGTAATACCAGGAAGAAAGCTATGCAGAGAATTCAAAATAAAATTTTGAAAATGATTCTGAGGCTTCCTCCCTGGTATAGTACCAATGAGTTACATAAAATATCCAATGTTGAAACATTGGAACAAATGTCAAATAAAATCATTAAAAATTTCAGGCAAAAATCGTTGCAACGATTAATGCGTAATATGTTTAGGTTAAGTTAGGTTAAGCAAATTGAAAACGTTATTTTTTTTCTCTTATAAGCAGGTGAAATCAACTCACCTGTAAAAAATCTGAACTGCTACGGCAAATGAAATGTAATATGTTGTCAACAAAATGTTAGTAAAATCTTAAATTTGTTTTACCAAATTAGGATGATAGTGTTGTCAAATAACACAGAACACCTAGATATAAGAAATGAATGTAATGTCTGGAATAATGCTAATAAAAAAATTAAAAAAAAAAAAAACACATTAAACTAACCTCCACTTTTTACAGAGAAAAAATTGAGCGCATCAATTGAAAACCATGATTTCCTTAAAGAAGTGCTCACACAGCATATGAAGGAAATTTCCAATTTTTAAAATGACCTTCATTTATTTGAAGTTTAGGTATAAAAAATCAATTTCGTAACAGGAAGCGAACAATAGTTTCCACCGAACAGCGTATTTGACACACACACACATAAAAATGAAACGCACGCAGTGCCATCACTGCCCCATGTGTCACAGAACCATCAAAATAGTTTAATGAAGCTACCTACTAATTAGTCCCCGGCCGTCGGTTGGTAATTACACTGCCCTATTCTTTAATTGATCCAATCCAACTGGACCGAAGTACGAGTGTGAGATGAGCCCCGGAGGGAGAAACGAAGGTTTGTTAAATTTTCAAACTCTACCTCTGCTCAGGTCCGGGTTGCGCCTTGGCTAGGTTCGTCACATCCGTGTGTCACTTCGTCAGCCGTTTGGACGACTGGCTTTTGTGTATCGACGACGACGCTATCGTATGACGCAAATTGGCCACCATTGTAAAGGGGATTGGCTGCGGGCCACCGACCGAGTGAGGTATACCATTCAGGGGCAGTATTGAAGTGGTGGCCATTTTTGTTCGACGCAATTAGTTACCGACAACCGAGGGGCCTATTTGGAATGCGCACCCTGTGACTAGGTGACGGTTGGCCATCCGTGGGCATGCTTCGTGACTGGAATCGATAATTGGATGAATGGTTGATGGCACGAGGAGATATGCATTCGTAGAGGAAATAACTTCTGTGTACCTTCAAAAAAGCTTGCAACATGGAGTGAATCTGAGACATTTCACGATCTCGCATTTCAATGCTCAATATGTTTCATTGATGTTCCATTCACTTGCTGGGAAACAAGTGGTGTTGCTTGAGCTTGTATTTAATAACAGATACAAAACGAAAAAAGGTAAACTTATTCGATAAAAATATGGTTACATACGACCATTGACCTCTTTTCACTTTTTTATGAGTACATTACTCACCCATTTTACCTTGCTCAACATAGTAAGCAATTAATGTTCGAAACTTCCCAAATTGGCCCTGTTCAAAACAATTATCCAAATGCTCATAATAACTGGTCCTTCGTGCACAAAAGTGTGAGAAAATTTCATCCACCTCTCATGCTTTCGAAGATGCACATTCGACAAATTCATTTTAAGGCAAATCTGCCCTTCCGTTCCTTCTATTTTGGAAGCCGTTTTCAAAGTTGGAACAAAAAAAAACTGAAGCTAGATAATTGTTACCTCTTGCAAGCTCATAATTGCTTATGTGTTTATGAAATGGTTCTGAGTTGGTGGAATAACAAAAGCGAAAAAGCCACACAATTGCGAGAGTGAGATCACCCATTTAAAAAAAACTCATCCCAAAAATATAACGAAGACAATGAACTTTTGCATCCGTGTACGAAACTACAACGCACTTCCAGAAGGGAGTCATTATTCTTTTGCATGTAAAAGAAATCTCTACCGCTCGAGAACTGTTACGTAATGAGGGATCGAAATCACGGAAACCACGCAAATCTGTTTCTGAGTTTGGTTTCACGGCTCAAAGGAACCTGAATCCGTTAGCATGATCGAGGACGGGGCGATTTGGGTACTCATTAGCCACCTGTTGCGGTGTTTCTGTTTTTGCTGGAGAATAACAGAAAGTGCCATTTCGAGAAAATGAGGGACAGGACACATACTTCAAGGGGATGAGGTGTAGATAATGATTGCAAACGAAAAATAAGGGACTTTGGTTTGAAATAATATTTTCGGTTATTGGCTCATGTTGGTCCTCAACAAGAAGGTGAATAAACTTTGCTAGACCAACAAATACAATTTCTTGGGTCTGTAATATTCTCTGCATATAGAATTCACATAAGGCATTTATTTTTTTTAGTGCTTTATTAAACATTGCATTCATATCTTGTATCAATGTGTTCTGTGTTATTCAACTCTATCATCCTAATTAAATTAAATAAAATTATTCCTTTGGTCAAACTAAATTAAACCCCAAGCAGCACACCTTGTCACTTCAAAATCACAGCAATTTTTATGTAACGAATGTTAAGAAAAATGACAAAGTAATGCAACGAAATATTTACCAGCTTTATAACGAAAAAAGCACAGGAGGTGGAGGCAATATGCAACATATGAAGACAGTTGTACTAAGTCGCTTTTGAGTCCTAATGGCCCAAATTTCTACTACTATGCAACAGAATAATCACAAGTTAAGTTGCAGTATGTCAAACAAAATGTTGTCAAAATACATGCCGTTCATAAATATTATTTGTTTTGATTACAGAATAATTGCGAAGCAAATCGAAACTATGAAGGAAAATGGAAAGTGTAGTGGCAAAAATAACGAATTCATGTAAATAATACTCTATATTTTTACCGCAAATTACAATGCAAATCAAATTCTACGGTGAACATTCTTATGATACTTTTGGAAAATTAACGCGCTTAATATAAACGGATCATTTCTTGCATCGTTTTCCAAATATTAATGCAATATAGGTATATATGCACGAAATTGTCCGAATTTGTTTCAAAATATGAGATACACTGTAACCTCAATTTACGAACTAGATCGGGGGTGCGCAAATTGAGTTGGTGCGTAAATTGAATCAGTGCGTAAAACGAGGGAGCTCAGTTCGTAAAACGAGGTTTTGCCAATATATCATTTCTATGTGGAAGAATGTCTCACAATACTGGACCCTAGAAAATTGTTATATATTTAGGAAGCGTTTGTATTGTCAGATCCAAGTTTTGGTAATTAAGTGAGTACAACATGTGTTCTAGTTCATCCAAAAACTTCCTGGAATATATACCTACAATGTACTGGTATATTTAGCGAACCTTTGATGTTTTTTTTGATATGGTACAGGACCTTATCGATTCATAGTAGTAAAATGAGTATTTTTATAATTTTTGCCGATGTCCTAGGTCCTCCAAGGACTCCATTGAATATAGGCCTTGGGATCTACGACCGTAATAAGAGATTAGAGGTTACTTTTCAATTACTCCACAGGCCGCTAACCATTCATGTGAGTAAACGGTGTATTGTAATAATTTATGCGGATGTCCTAGGTCCTCCAAGGACTGCATTGAATATAGGCCTTGAGATCTACGACCGTGATAAGAGATTAGAGGTTACTATTCATTTACTCCACAAGCCCCTAACCATTCATGTGAGTAAACCGTGTATCGTAATAATTTGTGTGGATCCTAGGTCCTCCAAGGACTCCATTGAATATAGGCCTTGGGATCTACGTCCGTAATAAGAGATTAGAGGTTAGTTTTCAAATATTCCACAGGCCCCTAACCATTCATATGAGTAAACCGTGTATTGTAATAATTTGTGTGGATGTCCTAGGTCCTCCAAGATCTAAATCGAATATAGGTCTAAGGATCTACAAGCGTAACCAATTATCAATAGATGCTATATCAATATGGCGTAGCAGTAGCACAGGCCCGTAGTATGTAGCAGTAAAATGAGTATTGTTATAATTTGTACCAATATCCTAGATCCACCGAAGACTTCATTGAATAGAGGCCTTTGAATCTACAAACGTGATCAATGATCTATAGGTAGTTTTTTAATATGGCACAGTCTCTTAACCATTCATTTAAGTCAACGGAATATTTTATTGATTTATACGGATGTTTTTGGTGCTCCAAGGAATAAAAGCCTTTGGATCTGCGGCCATAATAGGTGATTAGAATATAGTTTTCAAATACTCCAAAGGCCCATTACCATTTCTGTGGGTAAACGATGTATTGTATGAATTTGTGGGGATGTCCTTGGTCCTCTAAAATCTCTATAGAATATGGGCATTAGGATATACAAGCGTAACCAATCATCAATAGATTATTCTTCAATATTGCAAAGGCTGTCCATATTTGCAAACCAAGTGTTGTATAGAGTTGTGTCGATGTTTTTGTACTTCCGAGGACTCCACGATATATAGACCTGAGTATCTACAAACTTAAGTAGTTGTAAATTGATGATACTTATTTATAGCATAAAATATAAACTCTTAAGGCTAAGTAGCCCGTCATTCGGTTTGGTAGCCTTGTTGATTTTCCAGATTGCAATTTCAAAGTGATTAAACTCAGTCATCTTAAGTAATATTGATTCATAAAAGTATCACTTACATATAGAAAATATGCTGATACATTTTCAGCAATGTCAGTGCAAAACCTAGTGATTTTCTATAATTCGCAATCGTGAGACGGTTTGGCCACAATCATCGATGTCCACTACAAATTTCAAAGACGGCCTACTTGGCCTTAATATAAGCAAATGGATCAATGTACTGATCTGTACTGATGTTCATGAATTTTAAACAAGTGACGTCTATTGAATTTTCATAAAATTAGATTTCGTTAGGTTAGGTGAATTTAATTTAAAAATGGCGTCAGACATCGATTTTCGTCAACAATATTCTCCAAACGTAGGTCGCCATCTTGGATTGCAAAATGGCGTCGGACATCGATTTTCGTCATCCCCTAGTCGTGCCCGTTTCAAAAATACCCATATTGTTTGGGTTTCAAACGATTTTCTCGAACCAGAGGTCGCCATCTTGGATTTCAAAATGGCGTTGGACATCGATTTTCGTCATCCCCTAGTCATGTCCGTTCCAAAAATACCCATATTGTATAGGTTTTCAACGGTTTTCCCAAACCGGAGGTCAATGATTTCCCACAGAATTGTCAAAACTCAATTTACGCACTGCGTAAAAAAAGTGACTTAAATTGAGGTAGCGTAAAAAAAGACTTCGTAAATTGAGGTTTTAGTGTATATTGAATTTATTTCAATTTATTCGTTCAGACTTCATTGCACTATGCTCCAGGAATCAGTTTTACGCGGAAAGATGCATTTTGAGCTTTAGAATGAAACATTAGACAAAAACGATCTTCTACAAAGTTGTTTGTATTAGTTAAGCCCTTTGTTTGGTGTTATTGAAAATTAGGGTGGACCACATTTTCAAAGAAATTATGTAACTAACTTTCTTATTTGTAGAAATTATATTATACATGCTTCAGCAGAGTTGTAGATTATTCAATTTCAAGCAACTTTGCCAAAAAAGTTTTTTTGTATCTCTTAAATTGACTGATTTAGAGCTATTTTCCTACGGTGACATAGGGTGGTCCAAACAAATCTGGTTTTCTGACTCTAGAGTTTTCAATTCAAATTTCTCATCAAAGTAGTCTATGAAACACTTTTAGAGCTCAAAAAAATGCGTAATTTGGTGAGTGAAGAAACTCCCTATCTCCTTCCGTTTGGGAGTTATTGTTGTTTTTCTCCCAAAAACATGCCTACTTTGATTGAGAATATCTCTGATTGAGGCAAACATAAAAAATATCTTTTGACAGCATTCAAAAGACAAAATAAAATTGTATATTATATCAAAAATTACAGATGTGTTATTTTTGTAATTCTTATAAAATGTCTTTATAAACAAATATTTTTTATCACAAAAAATTTAATAACTTTTGAACTAAAATAGATATCATCAATCTTTTTGCATGAAAATTTGCGTTTTATTAAGTTTTAAAAGTCGTTTATAGATAACTTTGACTAGAAACTAATATTAAAAAAACTAGAGTTGAAAAACTTATTTTTGTTGGACCACTCTGCGATGATTAGGAAAAAATGCTCTAGATTGGACAAATTTCGAGCTACAGAAAAACTTTTTTTTTGCAAAGTTGGTCAAAATTTCAAGTTCTACCGCTTTGCCTAAGAGTATATACCAGTTCTTCTTCTTTCTGGCGTTACCCACTGGGACAGAGCCTGCTTCTCAGCTTAGCGTTCTTATGAGCACTTCCACAGTTATTAACTGAGAGCTTACTATGCCAATGACCATTTTTGCATGTGTATATCGTGTGGCAGGTACGAAGATACTGTATGCCCTGGGAAGTCGAGAAAATTTCCAACCCGAAAAGATCCTCGACCGGTGGGATTCGAACCCACGACCCTCAGCTTGGTCATGCTGAATAGCTGCGCGTTTACCGCTGCGGCTATCTGGGCCCTCCAGTATCTGGGGTATATACCAGTATTTTTGCAAATAAAAAGTTGATTATATGATTTGTGTGATATTGTGGGCCACCCTAGTTTCAAATGACACAGTATGAAAGCTAACATTTTTAGAAATAATTTTGTAGAAGATCATTTTTGTCTAAAATTTCATTTTCATGCTAAAAATGCAAAATAATAAAGAAATACATTCTATGAAAATCTTCAAAATAGTTCTAGAGCCCTATCTATCTTATTTCAGATTTCTAGTCAAAGCGGTCTATGAACGACTTTAAGAACATAACAAAACGCAAATTTTCATGCAAAAATATTGATGATATCTTTTTTAGTTCAAAAGTTATTAAAGTGTTTCTGCTTAAAATCCTTCGTTATTAGAGTTACAAAAATAACACATCTGTAATTTTTTTTATTATAATTTATTTTGCCTTTTAAATGTTTTTGAGAGAAAAACAACAATAACTCCCAAACGGAAGGAGATAGGGAGTTTCTTCACTCACCATATTACGCATTTTTTAGAGCTCTAAAAGTGTTTCACAGACTACTTCGATGAGAAATTTGAATTGAAAACTCTAGAGTCAGAAAACCAGTTTTGTTCGGACCACCCTATGTCACCTTTGGGAAAATAGCTCTAAATCGGTCAATTCAAGAGATACAAAAAAACTTTTTTGGCAAAGTTGCTTGAAATTGAATGGTCTACAACTTTGCTGAAGCATGTATAATATAATTTCTACAAATAAGAAAGTTAGTTACCCGAAAAGGAAAGAATAACTCGCCAATAACTTATGCATACCATATTTTGGTATCATACCTGAATTAGGTATTGTTCAGTTATCAATACCTCATTTTGGTATTATAATGGTATTTGAAAAAAAAAATGTTTAAAACAATTAAAAATACTTCATTTTGGTATTCGACAGCTATTGAGGACTGCTGGAGGTATTGAACTAGTATTGAAAAATTTCACTTTTATATGAAAATCCATCAAGTATTATTTAGGTATTACAATACCTGATCTAAGTATCAGCTTGGTATTTGTAGAATATGCAGAAGGTATTATTTGAAGTATTTTACCTCTTATGCAAGGCTCATTCATACCTCATTCAGGTTGTAAGTATTGGAAATTATCTGGTATGGGATACCTGAATTTGGTATTCATTAGTTATTTTCTTCTGCTCGGGTACACAATTTCTATGAAAAAGTGGTCCACTATAATTTTCAATAACACCAAACAAACGACCTTACTAATACAAACAACTTTGTAGAAGACCGTTTTTGTCTAATGTTTCATTCTAAAGCTCAAAATGCATCTTTCCGCGTAAAACTGATTCCTGGACCACTGTGCATTGATGTAACAAAATAAACGAGATAAACTGGGTCATCCTTCGCCGCCACACGCCGTTCTCCTGCATGCCGCCGAAGATCGTCCTTAGCACTCTGCGTTCGAATTGATTCTGATCATGTCCCTGTTACATTTCAAATATCAAAAGCAGCAATTTTCAATCCTATCAGCTCCACTTTCAATTAGTTTCGAGCCGACTGGAATATATATGAAACATTTATCGACTCTAATCTTGATGTTAATATTCCCTTACAAACAAAACTTGATATTGACAATGCTCTTGAAACTTTAACAAATTCCATTGTTGAAGCCAGGAGCATTGCAATTCCAAAATGTGAATTAAAATTTGAATCCGTGATTATAGACGATGATCTTAAACTCTTGATCCGTCTTAAAAACGTGAGGAGAAGGCAATTTCAACGCACTCGCGATCCTGCTATGAAAATTATATGGCAGGATTTGCAGAAAGAAATCAAGAAACGTTTTTCTCAATTAAGAAACAAAAATTTTGAAAACAAGATTTCTCAATTGGACCCTGGCTCTTAGCCAGGTTGGAAACTATCTAAAATTTTGAAAAAACCTCAGAAGCCAATACCGGCATTGAAAGAGGAAAACAAATTATTACTAATTAATTGTGAAAAAGCTCAAAAACTTGCTATGTAGTTTGAAAGTGCGCACAATTTTAATTTAGGACTTACTAGTCCAATTGAAAATGAAGTTACTCAGGAGTTCGAAAATATTCTCAATCAAGAGAACGTTTTCGAAAATGCCTGGGAGACTGATTTGGAAGAAGTGAGAACTATTATTAAAAAATTCAAAAACATGAAAGCTCCTGGCGATGATGGAATTTTCTACATCCTCATCAAGAAACTTCCAGAAAGTAGCTTATCATTTTTAGTTGATATATTTAACAAATGTTTTCAATTAGCATATTTTCCTGACAAATGGAAAAATGCTAAGGTTGTTCCCGCAGAAGCTTCTAGCTATCGTCCAATCAGTTTGCTATCCTCCGTCAGTAAACTTTTTGAAAAGGTTATTTTGAACAGAATGATGGCCCACATCGACGAAAATTCAATTTTTGCCAATGAACAGTTCGGATTCCGCCATGGACATTCGACCACTCATCAACTTTTACGTGTAACAAATTTGATCCGTTCCAACAAATCTGAAGGCTATTCTACTGGTCTTGCTTTTCTAGACATAAAAAAAGCATTCGACAGTGTTTGGCATGAAGATTTGATTGTAAAATTAAAACACTTTAATTTTCCAACATACATTGTTAGAATAATTCAAAGTTATCTGTCAAATTGTACACTTCAGGTTAATTATCAGAACTCCAGATCTGAAAGACTTCCTGTAAGAGTTGGTATTCCCCAAGGCAGCATTTTGGGACCAATATTATACAATATTTTCACATCTGACTTACCTGAGTTACCTCAGGGATGTCAAAAATCTTTGTTTGCGGATGACACAGGCCTCTTCGCCAAAGGACGAAGCTTGCGTGTTATAATAATATTCCCACATAAACCAAAAGCTCTTTAATTGAAACCTTCAAGTAGACATGTTGTCACGATGAGAGGGGTTCCAATAAATTGTTCAGATGAAGTTAAGTATCTAAGGCTCATGCTAGATGAGAATTTAACTTTCAAAAATCACATTGAGGGCATTCAAGCCAAATGTAATAAATATGTAAAATGTCTCTATCCCCTTATTAATAGAAAATCAAAGCTTTGTCTTAAGAACAAGCTTTTGATATTCAAACAAATTTTCAGGCCAGCCATGTTGTATGCTGTACCAATATGGACTAGCTGTTGTAATACCAGGAAGAAAGCTCTGCAGAGAATTCAAAATAAAATTTTGAAAATGATTCTGAAGCTTCCTCCCTGGTATAGTACCAATGAGTTACATAGAATATCCAATGTTGAAACATTGGAACAAATGTCAAATAAAATAATTAATAATTTCAGGCAAAAATCGTTACAATCTTCTATTGATACGATTAATGCGTGGCAAATGAAATGTAATATGTTGTTAACAAAATGTTAATTAAATCTTAAATTTGTTTTACCAAATTAGGATGACACTTGTCCAATAACACAGAACACCTAGATATAAGAAGTGAATGTAATGTTTGGAATGATACTAATAAAGAAATTAAAAAAAAAACTCAGCATTCGAAAACCCCAAGCACGACATAAAAATTAACAAGGCAGGCTCTTTACTGATGTTAATATCAAGTTTGATTGTAAACATGTGACGTCACTCCTATCGTACCATATATCTTCCGGACCACTAGATCATTTTTTTCGCAAATTTGTTCGAGGTGGATAGGAATGACGTCGCCAAGTAGCTGTCATTTTTCGGAGTATATCACCTTCTTAATTTTGTCCACCGTATAAATGGCAAGTTTCTCTGGGCCTATCTTTATGAGTTCAGCTCCGATACTATCCTTACCAAAAGCTTTATTGTTCTTGAGTTGGTGGATGTCATCCTTAACCTCCCTCAACGTGAGGGCTGGTTGGTTTCCATCACCCGCAGTACTGACAAAGGCATTTCCTCCGTTGTTCCGACCTTCATTGCCTGTGCTCTCAGCGCCATTCAGGTGTTTGTCGAAGTGCTGCTTCCACCTTTCGATCATCTTACGCTCGTCCGTCAAAATGCACGTGCGTGCCTGCACATCTCGGCTCGCGGCACGAAGCCGTAGGGGGAAGCGTTTAGCTTCTGATAGGACTTACGTGTTTCTTGAGACCGGCACAGTTGTTCCATTTCCTCGCACTCCGTCTCCTCCAGGCGACGTTTTTTCTCCCGAAAGCCTGCTGTTACCGTTTCCGTCTATAATGTTTGACATTCTGCCGGGTCCCTTACTGCATTTTTCTTCTCCAGAATCTGTCTTCATTCCTCGTCGAACCAATCGTTCCGTCGACTCCGTCCCACGTACCAGATGTTCCACTTAGCTGCATTTTTGATGGCTGTTTTTACTGTTCTCCAGCAGTCTTCAAGAGGGGCTTCATCCAGCTCAACCTCTTCCGGTAATGCAGCTTCGAGGTGCTGCGCGTACGCAGTTGCGACATCCGGTTGCTTGAGCCGCTCTTGATCATACCGGGGCGCCCGTCGGTACCGTACGTTGTTAACGTCGGAGAGTTTAGGGCGCAGTTTAATTATCACCAAATAGTAGTCAGAGTCGATGTTAGCGCCACGATAAGTCCTGATATCGATAATGTCGGAGAAGTGTCGTCCATCAATCAGAACATGGTTCTATCTGCTGTGGTGATCTCCAGGCGTATCGGTATCGGAGGCCGAATGGTCATATGAAGGAGGTGAAATCAATTAGACGTATGCTGTTTTCGTTCGTCAGCCAGTGGGCGCTGAACTTCCCAATAGTCGGTCTGAACTCCTCCTCCTGGCCAACCTAAGCGTTTAGATTTCCTATGACGATTTTTATGTCGTCTTTACAGTTCCACGTACCGAGCTTCCAATTGCTAGTCCCTTTACGTCGCTGTGGTCTTCGCCGATTGACCGGGTTCGTATTCTCTCGTTGATTATTCGTTGCTTGATTCTTTACGGCTGGTTTGCAGTGCCTGACAACAATCCCCTAGATTTCCGGGGGACCATTCTCTGTAAATGTCAGAGGGCTGTTACGGGAGCAAAGAGGTGACTCGGACCAAATTCTAATAAGCAGCTCGCAAACTCATCGTTTCAGGTGCGAAAAAGCTAAAAGCTATAATATTTATTTTATTAGGTTTTCCTGGTTACAATTCCAACTATTAACTTACATTTATCGGTATTCGGCATGTGAGCAATGTCAACTTAGCTTTAGCCTCTATGCTCTCCTCTTTTACAATCTGTGATATAATTATAGGTTAGGTTTAGTTCAAGTAGATTTAAGAAACAACTTACTGTGATACAATTAGTTTAGGTTAAGTTCAATTTGTTCCAACTTTTCGACATCAACTTCAAAGTGCAAATATACTATAGATTTAAGTAATAATTAATTATGTAGTTCTGATACGTGCGTGCCTAACGCACAATGCAAGTTATTCTTCCACAAACAACAATTTGCATGTCTATTTTACGTTTTCATTGACACCTTCCAATATATATATTAGACAGTTTCACAAAAATCAAAATTTCTGGGATTCAACCAGTCACCTCCTAGTCCTAGTTGCAATACTAAAACAAACTACCAGACAAATTTTCATCCAATTTGGAGAAGATTAGGAGGTGCCTCAAGTCGAATTTGTGTTTTTTGGCTATTTTTTACAATCCAAAAATTCTAACGAGAATTTGGAAAATAGAAAATCAAAATAAATACCATTAGTTGAACGTATTATTAGTACTTTACAACTTTTGAGAACACTGTATGCCGATTAGAGATGGTTTTGATTTCATAAAATTGATTTCTGTTCATTAAAGTACCTGTAAAACATACATTTCTCTACAGTTTTTGTTCTACAAGATTCTTAACCGCATGCCTAATCATAAAAGTTCAACCGTAGTATCATTCCTTTGTTATTTCTGAACATTATTGTAGTACATCATTTTTGTATCAAATGTCATCAACGCAGTCAAACAACATTCGCATTTGATGGCAAGCAATTACATATGTGATATAGCCCCGAGGTCAAGCTTCTCGACTACTGATCTTGAGGATCAGAGTTTGATTACGGGAGTTCATTTAGAGTGTTGTTTTTTTGCCATGGACCAAATGACTTGAGGCCAAAAAAATTCATCACGATTCATTGTTCAAAAGTGCATCTTGTGACTCAGATAATCAATAGGACTCACAAAAATCTCCCACTCCTAAGTGAATGAAGAGAAATGTTCAAGTAGTGATTTGCGCCTTTAGTCCTTTTTCTATGCTGCATATAATAAACATTGGTTTCACTCGAAAAAAAGAATCATAATTGAACTCCGATCCTCAAGATCGGTAGTCGAGAAGCTTGACCTCGGGGCTATATCACATATGTAATTACTTGGCATCAAATGCGAATGTTGTTCGAAACATGACTGCGTTAATGACATTTGATAGCTGTTTTCTTCAATCATCATCCATCATTGAAAAAGCAAAGCTACTATGTTCAATTTTGTAACATGTCAGCAATTGCTCCATTTGGCAGCAGCTCTAAATGCAGGGGAATGCGGAATGTCGAATTTCCGACGATTTTTTTACAATTTATCTGTAATTCGGATACAAAAATGTTCAGAAATTACAAAGGAATGATACTACGGTTGAACTTTTATGATTAGGCATGAGGTTAAGAATCTTGTAGAACAAAAACTGTAGAGAAATGTATGTTTTACAGGTACTTTAATGAACAGAAATCAATTTTATGAGGTCAAAACCTGAGACGAGACTCGCGAAGACGGTCTTCTTTTTCTGTGATTGCTGAGTTTTTTTCTTATTCCACTTTGTGCAAACCAATTATGCGCATGCGCATACCAATTATGCGCATGCTGTTCAAATCCTCACATGAACCTCTCAGCAAAAAATGATTGAGTTTGCATCACATCAAATCATAAATAGCCATTTGAGTGAAATTTCATGCCAGCAAACGTAGCAGACATTAGAAATAAGTAATCTTCTGCTTAGATTTATCAGCAACTTTGGAAAAAACTGCTCCGCCGACTGAGGTTTTTAATAACAGTTTACTTTGAACACAATACTTTTCACTTTTTTAGCCATAAAAACGGTGGGCTGCATTTGACGTTTCGTGAGAGGGGAATCTGGGCTGCATATGACGTTGATATTTTTCCTCTTCGCGAGTCTCTCTCAGGTCAAAACCATCTCTAATCAGCATACAGTGTTCTCAAAAGTTGTAAAGTACTAATAATACGTTCAACTAGTGGTATTTATTTTGATTTTCGTTTTTCCAAATTCTCGTTAGAATTTTTGGATTGTAAAAAATAGCCAAAAAACACAAATTCGACTTGAGGCACCTCCTAATCTTCTCCAAATTGGATGAAAATTTGTCTGGTTGTTTGTTTTTGTATTGCAACTAGGACTAGGGGGTGACTGGTTGAATCCCAGAAATTTTGATTTTTGTGAAACTGTCTAATATATATTGTGACAGCTCAGATTCAACCGATTGAAGTGACACAACGGACCAGTGCTGGCAGCAACAAGGGCCATTGTCCACATTTTAGCTTAGAGCCCTTCTCTGGAACTCGGACGATGATCAGCCGCCCCTGACATGATGAACAGACGCTGTTGTGAGCTGTTCCTAACATGGAGTACAGACGCTCCTGGTTTGCAAAGTTTTTACTTTTTTAAGCTTTAACATTTTTTATTTTTTGAGACAGCCCTTCCCGATAAATGTCAAATTGCTTCCTAACGATTCTTTGAATGGAGAAAATCCTAGTAGCATTTATTTAATTTTTATCTCATCAGATGATCTATAATAATTTGAGAAACCTTTCATGAGAACACTGAACAAACGTTTAGTTTTATCGACAAAAATAAAATAAAAGTATTTCATCTCTTAATATTATTTCAGAAGAATATTGATATCTTCAAGGATTCCGTCAAAATGCAGCAATAATTTTAAATTTCTTCGATCCTAAACCCATCAAATTTGGTCTGAAAATTTATCTAAAGCATCCCACTTATTGCATTCAAGTATTGAAACAGTTTCAAATCCAACTTTTTTGTAAGGGATTTATGAATTCTGTTCGTGGTAGAAACAAGATTCAGTTACTATCCTAAATGATCTTCCAAGAAGTCCGAGAAGGATCACCACCGTTAGCTTTCGTCAACGAGTACAGTAAAAAATTGAAAGCACGGGTCCTAATAAAGATCGAAAAGGGATCAATCGGTTCAAAAATATCATTAAAAATACTGTTATTGTTGCACTGAGAAGTAGTGTTTTTTTATGTTATAGGTTCCCAATCTTTTAGGATACACGAGTCACCTAGACGTTGGAGTACAGTAACGGTTCGAGAAAGAGTGGAGTAATCCTCGCACTCTTTCTCGAACCGTTTGAGGACTCGTGTTGAAAATTTTGAGTTCAATTTTTTCTCCTCAGAAAAACCTCGAAATCGCTTCATTTCTAGATCACAGAGTAGTTTCTGTCAAGCCTGGAAATAAATTATGTACTGATATTTTCAAGGTCATTTCTTACATCATCGAGGATATAATTCAACAACATCGTGTAAAAGATATGCACCAAGTCCACTAACGCGGTTTGCAAACTTCAAGTGTCTAATTTAGTTCATTTGATATTATTAACATAGAAATATTTTCTCTTACTGTGACTGATTTTCGAAAAATGGTAAATATAACCATGAAGGATCTTCCATATTGTTAAAGAAAACTTTTCATCAAGTTTTTTTGCTAACATATCAGCAATATTTGGCTGAACTGAGTACAAAAAATTACTTTTATTTATACTGTGAAATTTAATAAATAAGTCTCAAAATTATCATTTCTTCAATATCTCAAAATATGTTGCTGAATTTGACTCAGAAATTTAAAGTGCACGTTTAGATATATATTAAAATTGAATGAATAGCATGTTGCTGTGGAGTAATTTTCCATACATCCGAAAAACTTTTCGAAATGATTTTGTTTCGAACAAACATTTTTGGTAGCTTCTTGCTCTATTGTTAACAGACTATTTTTATCAAATATTATAAGGCATGTTCAATTCAAGAAGTGTTATCATTAGTAATATCTGACTAAATGTATTGCAATTGCAATAATCTATTGACATACATAGAGAATAGTAGTTAACACTACCCTAGCAACACACCAGTCAAGCACCAGCACATTCACAGTACATTCACTGCATCGGCATCGACGATCCCAGAACCGGCAGCCAGTCAAAACATCATTTGTAATTTACAAAACATAAACACAAATTAGTATCAAATAAAAGAGCATGTGGCTCGACAACGACAGTTCGCTTATATACTTGAAAGGATTCAGTCATAAGTTAGTTATTCGAAATCTTTTTATAGTTTTTTTTACATTAAGTTTTAGATCATAATTTATTACCTTAGTTATGAAATGACTCGACGCGTCATTCATAAACCTAGAATGTAATAAAAAAATAATTATAATAAATCTTCGAGCTTTTTAGTAGAATTCCTATAAGTAGATGTAAAAACCGAATTTAGTACTATACCATTTAATTCCACTAGAGTTTGTATCCTTTGACAGATACGCGTATTTTGACCTCAACTGTAAGGCAGTCTTCAGTGTCGTATACTAGACTCGACTTGGTTTGTACATGACACTGAAGACGGCCTTACAGTTGAGGTCGAAATACGCGTATCTGTCAAAGGATACAAACTCTAGTGGAATTAAATGGTATAGTACTAAATTCGGTTTTTACATCTACTTAAAAAATAATTATTTTTACGACTCACCAGTGATGGAGGGTCCTGGGGGTCACGACCCGTAGTTTGGGAAACAATGCTCTAGGTTGTAACAAAACTTTCGTCAGCAGAAAGAATTTGTGTACTCACCTTGCACACTGCTCGTATATTTATTATCATATATATATTTTACATCTTCCTGTAATGTACGCATCATGGATTTATATTTCTAGCACCTTCCCAGTCTCAAGCTTGAAAAATTACTTCACCCTCCAGAAATCAACGGAAAAATTCCAAAAACGTGAACGCGATAAGCTGCCTACTACTGTCGGCTGCCGTTGGTTCACCTTCTCCCATCAAACTCCCGCATCTTCACCTACGCACGATAGGTACGACAAGCGAGATTGATGTCACAACGTGCGGTGACATATCGATTGCAATTAATATCAGGTCTTGTTCATCGTCACCTTGCGACTCTAAAGACATTCGGCTTCTTTTTTGTACGCATCAGCAGCTCAATCAAACATCCAACGCGCATACGGGAGATACAGCGTGCGTCTTCGAATGGGTAGCTTCTATGGGATTTCACCCTCGACATGGACTTTTTTTTATTGTCGTGCTCATCTTTCAATGAAGACGTCGTCAACCCAGTTCAATTCGCTCATGCAGGTAGACATTGCCCATGAAGATCTGGATTTAATTATCGTCTTACCGGCTTGGACGGTTCGTCGTCGCGCTTGGTCACCTTTTATGGACTGGTCGATTTATGTCCCCCGGCGAGTGCAGTCTTGGAAATCATGGAACTCGCGTTACATAAGTTTTATTAATTGGCTTCAATAAATTATGCATTAGTCACCGGTTGCCACGGCTATGGGAAATTTCCTTGAAGTTCCATTCCCGGAACGTTTAGAAGTTGCATTCTTCCCAATCAAACTATCGTGACGCAAACAAGCTACCGTTCGGTTAGTTCGAACAAATCAAACCCGCCATTTTTCGCAGAAATCGAATGCTTTCGGCTTCCGATCGTCGGGCGATTCCGCCTAACCTACTTATTAGCCGTCCATTTTGACCTCAATTAGTCGCGCCATTTCAGCCAATCTACGTCGTCGCTCGTCATAGGAATCAATCAGGGTTCGATTGGCTCGGCGCCATCATCATCCGTCATCGAGGCAAATTATACCGAGCGGCTCTGTTCACATCATCGTAACTAAAGGTATGCGATATTTTGAATGGCGTTCGGAACAAAAATCCACGTATTTCTAACGGAATCCAATGAGGTTAAATTTATGTTCTCTGATTTCGTTTCGTTCCGTCAATTTAGAACGAAATTGCACATAATATCCCGCTGAATTCGTGACAATTTACTTGGCGTTGAATCAATTATTTTGATAAAACCTCGTTAACGATGTTACATCAATTTTCTCAGACCATAAACTGAGATCAATCAGATCCAACACGCTCGCCAGATCCTGTTGCGTCTGATCAAGCCACCTCGCTTGCTGTGCTCTACGCCTTCATGTACCAACTGGGTTCAACGCAAATACCATCTTTGCAGGTTTGCTGTCTAGTAGTCTTACAACATGCCCTGCCCAACGCAACCTTCCGGCTTTCCTCCTTCTGTATACAGGATTCGCCATAGTGCCTGGCGAACTTGTGGTTCATTCTCCGCGCCATACACCGTTCTCCTGCACACCGCCAAAGATGATCCTAAGCACCCGTCTTTTTCGTTCCAAGTGCTTAAATGTCCTCTTTCAGCATGGTCCATGCTTCATGTCCATACAGGACCACCGCATATTGGTCCTTAAGCCATAACAAAAAGACAAAAAATGTTTGCTCCTTAACCGTCTGTTTTAGATGTATGATGTCTTCGGGACGGTTTCTCCATATTTTTCAGACATTTTTTCAGTGATGTGAAATGATGGTGGCCCGCATGGTTTAAGAGAGCAAGATTTTTTTTTTCTAGTTCATTTAAACAAATATAATGTTTTAGAACAATCGATTTGGAGCAACTTTGCCGAAGAATACAAATTCTTATGGTTTGCGAGTTATGATTTTTTAACATTTAAGTTAGGGTGGTCCTGAAAAACCTTTATTTTAGATAACTATTTATTCGGTAATATCTCGCAAAAAAGTTCCGCAAACTTGTAACCTGTTCTTCTCGCTTGATGGCCGTGGCGGGCAATCGTTGTTCCGTATATGGTGCTCTCAGCCTCGCCAATCAACAAAGCAGTTTTGGTTTATTAATACCGCACGCTATGTCTGAATCAGACGATTATAAATATCAAATGTACATCGGATTTTTTCTCGCTAGAGTTTAGTTTATGGGTTATATTTTCATAATCGGAAAGTTTCAAAATATTCCATCGATGAATCTTGATTTTTTTTTTAACTTTTTAGCCAAATCCTTTGAAAATCACATTTTCGATGCATTTCCGCCCATAAAAAATGTATGGAAAAAATTATGCGTTTTTTTTCTGAGTTCATTTGTACATTTTAATTAAAATTAAATCAGGGCTTTAAGATATATACACCAAAATAACAGTAGGAAAAGTCAAAAATCAATTAGCGTTTTGTATATAGAAAGACTGAAATCTGCAAAAATGGGTCAAATTCATGTGTTTCTATTGAAAATGCATTAAAACAAAACTGGAAATGCTGTATTTGAAAGTTACAAAGTTACAGTGTATATACAATGGTTGCTATGATGAGTTTTCACCTTTTGCTCTCCAGTTTCCAAAATGACATCCAAGTAAGAGGAAAAGCGTGTAAAAAGTTTACTCGCACGTCAAGAGATTCCGATGGTCTTACACGAAACTGATGTGAAGGCAAGTAGCTTCCGGGATAGGAGCTTTATACCGCATCAGGAAAGTGGAAGGTGGCCGAAATTTTCAAAACTACCAAACTACTGAAATTTCCGAAACAATACCTCGTCCGGCATGCCGTATGTTCGTGTGGCCTAAAAAGTGAAATTTTCATCACTACGGGAACCATCAATCATGATATCTACGTTTAGGAGTGCCTCGAAAAACGGCTTCTACCATTCCTGAAACAATGTAATAGACCAGTGGTGTTCTGGCCCAATTTGGAGAGCTGCCACTATAAAAAAAGGCAATCGAGTGGTACGATGGCAAAAACGAGGTTTTAGAACTCAAAGACCACAACCCTCCCAACAGCCCAGAAATCTACCCTATTGAACGGTATTGGGCCTTGGTCAGATGGAATTTCATAACAACTAATAAATCCATGAAAACGAACAGCAGTTTACATCAAACTAGCGATCGGCAGCGAGTAAGGTCGATGACCACTGTGCAAAATTTTATGGAAAGGGTTAACCTGAAGGAACGTCAGTTTGGATTTGGCAAACCAAAATAATAAACGAACATTTTTCCTTTAAATATATCAATTAAGTTGACAAAAGTAAATAATAATGTTTTTGTATTATTAAATTTGGCTGAGAGATAAGATTTTTTGTCGACCAATTCTTGCGCGTTCCAGTCTTTACATTTGGTGTGGTGATAAATCTTTCTCGTACGCAGCTTCCTCAGGAGCTCATAGTAGGCGCGACTTCTACTGGCATGTTTCACGGCAAACGTTGTTATCACCCGTTAACAACGATCCGAGGTAGAAGAACTCATTAACCTCTTCGAAAGTATCCTTGGCAGGATCTTGAGAAAACCGTACCTCGATTATTAAGCCTGCGATATTTTCCAGAAAACCATTCACCAGAAAACTATTCGTCAGAATGACATCCACCAGAAAGTACTATTCTCCAGAATTTATGTTTTATTTATTTATTTGGTTCAAAATCTTCAACACTTATGGTTGCACAGATTGTGACTTAATCTAGATTTCTTATCCTACTAGCAAAAACATTTTTAGAGATATTCAGGTCAAATTTATCGCAAACATCATTAAATAATCTGCAACTATCGTCGGCGCTTATTTCGGAGGGAGCGTAGAACTAGAAGGAGGAAGAATGCACAATAGAATAATAATTTCATTCATTAAAAGCTGCTCCACTATGTATGAAAGATACTGCATATTGATGTAAAGAAATGATATTCAGCTTGACGGAAAATAAGGATTTTTAAATATAAGTTGTACAGGAAAATGTGGTTTGGAAGACTTCATAAGAGATTTTCCCTTCTTTTCATCATAAGCTGTTCTTCGAAATGTTGTTGCTTCTTTAGGACTAGTTCATTAGATATTCACGAGATTGCGATGTACGTTGCAACTGTTATCGATAATATTTCAAACTGATTTATTTAAACATGGGATTAAATCTTATGTTATAGTTAACAGTAAATTCAAAACTGTTTTTATCTGTATTTTTCAATTTCAATTAAAATGGTTTTTAAAATTAGTTGTACAAATAATTATGGGTTTGGAAATTTCACAAGAGATTCTCCTTTCTTTCCACCATAAGGTGTTTTTTAAAGTTTCATTATAATCTGTTCTTTAAAGTTGCTTCTTAACGACTAGTCAATTAGATATTTCGATACACGTTGCAACTATTTGTGCCATCTGTTCAATAAAGTGATTGATGCCTCCACTCACATACCAAAGTTACATAACAAATTTCAGGAGCTTTGCCTTAATAAGACAGTTGTGGAATTTTTAAGAACATCCTTTTTTGAAGAATAAAGAAACCCAAACCCAGGCATGCTCCAATGGTACAGCCGAGAAACATTGCTGACGAAAAGTTTCAATGGCTGAAGTGGGAATCGAACCCACACCCGATGTCACGATGCGCTCATTGCCTGACGACACTAACCGCACGGCCACGAAGCCCACAAGGCTTCTCCGCTGGGTACGGGCAAATCGCTTCCAGTCGCACTGAACATTAAGTGCCCCTAAGCTCTCCTCAACTGCAAAAAGCCATCGTGTGCACGGCCTACCACGAAGTCGGAAGTCTTTGTTGTCATTTTTCCGGCATACGAGCAAAATGACCAGCCCAACGCAGTCTGCCGTGTTTTATACGTTTGACAATATTCATCTTTTATACACTTGATAAAACTTGTCAGATGCCGTTTTCTAATTTACCGCCGAGTATTATTCGCAGCACTTCATGTTCGAAAACGCTAAGAGCTTCCCGGTCAACTTCCTTGAATGCCCTCGATTCATGGCCATTAGGGTGCCAATGAAAATCGATTTTTCGAATTCCAAAAAATGGTAGTGCTCAAAAGTTTTGTCTCCTCGAAAAAAGTCCCTATGCAAAATTTGAGCTCAATCGGACTTCATTAAGTGGATTCCCAAAGCGGTCAAAGTTTGGCTTTTTTACCCATGAAAAATCTCCAAAACACATGAAATTTCCGAAATCGAATTTTTTTTTTGATGCCAGATGTCTTAGAAATGCATGAAACGTCGAGATCTGGTTTATTTGGAAAAAAAAATTATTAGGGTGGTTCACTTATTTTCCATTAGGGTGGGCCTTTCTGTCGAAAAATCATAATTTGAATGGGATATTAAAAACAATAGTATTTTATCACCTCTTTCATCATCGTAGGCCATTTCCTTCATTAGATTCGTGATATTTTATTAGGGTGGCTCACTTATTTTCCATTGGTGTTTGCAAAAAATTTAAAAAAAATCAAGAAATTTTGAGTTTGATCACCTCTTTTATAATCGTAGGCCATTGTCTTCATTTTTTTTAGAGAGGCTTTAAATTCCTCTGAATTCATGCGCCTCTAGTTCCATTTGATATGCGACATCATCGTAGGACACTGTTAACATATTTCATTAGGGAGTTTCTCTCATCTTCCATTGGGGTGCATCATTTTTCGTACAGTTTGAAACCATGATTTCTCGCAAAAGTCTCGTCCACTTTCCTTAATTATGGTGTCATTGTAAAAATTTCAACCTTAATATCTACAGACCGAAAGATTATGGTGTGGACTACTACATAATATTTGCGTAATGTTCGACGAAAAATGTAAAGGTAACTTAGTTAACCACAAAAGAGTTTTCTAGAAAGCCTCTCATTGTTAGAATGGTCCTTTTGAAAAGTTTTGCGCGATTTTCATTCGGAATGCAACACTTCACTAAGCTGAACCAGTTCGGAGTCCTCGTCTCATACAAAATCTGCTTGCTACTTCGTGATTTCAGATGCACTCATCTCAGAGATCAAGCAGTGACCTTTCCAATTTAGTTTATGCAAATTCCGAAGGAAATTCCAGAGAAAATTCTGAAGGAAATACCGAAGGAAATTCTAAAGGTAATTCCAACGGAAATTCCGGAGGGAATTACGAAGGAAATTCCAGTAGAAATCCTGAAGGAAATTCCAGTGGAAATTCCGAAAGAAATTTCAGAGAAAGTTCCGAAGGAAATTCCAGACGAAATTTCTCAGGAAATTGCAGAGGAAATTTCGCAGGAAATTCTAGAGGAAATTCCGAAGGAAATTCTAGAGAAAATTCTGAAGGAAATTCCAGAGAAAATTCGGAAGGAAATTCCAGAGAAAATCCCGAAAGAAATTCCAGAGGTAATTCCAAAGGAAATTCCAGAGATAATTTCGAAGAAAATTCTAGGGGAAATACGGAAGGAAATTCCAAAGGAAATTCCGAATAGAATTCCAGAGGAAATTCCGAAGGAAATTCCAGAGGAAATTCTGAAGGAAATTCCAGAGGATATTCCGAAGGAAATTCCAGAGAAAATTCCGAAGGAAATTCCAGAGAAAATTCCAAAGGAAATACCGAAGGAAATTCCAGAGGAAACGAAAATTTTAGAGGTACTTCCGAGAATTCCGAAATAATTTCAAAGCTCCAAAAGAAATTCCGAATCAAAATTAGCATGAAGCTCCAAAAGGAATTCCGAAGGAAACTCCAGAAGAAATACCGAAGCAAATTGCAAAGTAAATTTTGACGATAATAACGTAGAAAATTCCAAATCAAATCTCGAAGGTAGCTCCAAAAGAAATTCCAAACGAAATTCCAAAGCAAATCCCGAAAGAAATTCCAAAGCAAATTCAAAAAGAAATAATAAAAATAAATCCGAATGGATTTTTGAAGGATGTTCCGAAGCAAATTTCGGACGAAAATTGCGCAGAAAATTCCAAATGAAATTCCGAAGCCAGCTCTAAAAGAAATTGCAAAGGAAATTCCATAATAAATTTCAAAGGAACTTCCGTAGCGAATTCCAAAGCAAATTCCGAAGGCAATTCCAGAAGAAATTCCGAAAGAAATTCCAAAGGAAACGCTGAAGAAAATTTTGAAGAACTGAAGAAGGAAATTCCGAAAGTAATTCCAAAGGAATCCAAAATAACTTCCTGAAGCAACTTACTGAAAGAAATTCCAAAGGAAATTCTGAAGTAAATGAGATATGAAGTTCCGAAGAATACAAAGGAATTTTAAAGGATACTCCTAAGAAAATTCCGAAAAAAACAATTCGAAGGAAATTCCAAAGTAAATTCCGAGAAAATTCAACGGAAATTCTGATGAAAATTACGTAAACAGTCCAAAGGAAAACTCCGTAAAAAATTCCAATCAAAACTTCTAAATAAAATTCCGAAATCTCCATAGGAAATTCCAAAGGTTATTCCAAAGGAAATTCCGAGGAAACTCTATAACAAATTTGGAAGTAAACTTCAAACGGAATTCCGAAAGAAATTTCAAAGAGAATTTTGAAGGAAGTAATAAAGGAATTCCAAAGGAAATTTTGAAGAAAATTTGATAAGTAATCTCAAAGAAAACTGGAAAGGAATTTTGAAGGATACTCGTAAGGAAATTTCGACGGAAATTCCAAAGTTAATTCCGAAGGAACTAAAAAAAAACCAACGGAAATTCCGAAGTAAATTTCAGAGGAAATTCTGACGAAAATTGCGTAGAAAATTCCAAAGGAAATTCTGAAAAAAAATCCAAAGGAAATTCCGAAGAAAATTCCGTGGAAAATTCCAAAGGATATTCCAAAAACTCCATAGGAAATTCCATAAAAAAAATTCAAAGCAAATTCCGAATGAAATTCAAAAAGGAGTTTATAAGGAAATTTCGAAGAAAAATCACAGCTCCAAAAGAAATTCCAAAGGAAACTTCGATGGAAACTTTCAAAATATAAGGGAAATGCCGAAAAAAAAAAATTAAAAAAAACTGAATAAAATTCTAAAAGAAATTCTGAAGCACATTCCAAAGGACATTTTGAAGACAATTCTGAAAAATATCCAAAGCATATTCAAAAGGGAATTTCTAAGGAAATTCCAAAGAAAATTCCAAAGCAAATCCCGAAGCAAATTGCAATGAAAAAAGGAAGTTAAAAGGAAATTTCGTAGAAAATTTCTAAGGAATTTTCTATGGAATATCCAAAGCAAATTTGTCAGGAAATTCTCAAGAAAACTGTAGAAATTCCAAAGAAAATTGTAAAGGAAATTTCTAAGAATATTCCGCACTAAATTTCAAAGGTCCAAAAGAAATCCCAAATGAAATTCCGAAGAAAGCTCCAAGGAAAATTTCGAAGGAAATTCCAAAGTAAATTCCAATGCTTCGAAAGAAACTCCAAATAATATTTCGAATACAATTCTGAAGGAAGCTTCAAAGATAATTACACAAGACATTCCGAAACAAACTCTAAAAGAAATTCGGAAGGAAACTCCAAAGCAAATTTCGAAGGAAACTCAAAAAGAAACTCCCAAGTAAATTTCGAAGAAAATTCCAATGAAAAGTTCAGAATGAAATTCCGAAGGACACTTCATAAGAAATTTCGAAGGAAATACCACAGAAAATTTAAAAGGGCACTTCTAAAGATACCGAAGAAAATTCCACAGGATATTCCGAAGCAAATTCAGGATAAATTTCCAATTATGATGAAAATTCCGTAGAAAATTTCAAAGGAAATTTCGTAGAATAGTCCAATAAAAAATTTTAAAAGGAATTTCGAAGGAAATTCCGATTAAAATTCCAAAGGAAACTCCAAAGAAAATTCCGTTGAAATTCCAACGAAAAAATCCGTATGAAATTCCGATAAAATTTCTATAAGGAACTTTGTTACATCTTTGAAGAATAAACGAGAACTGATTGTTAAAACTGGAATCGCCTACGTTGTCACAACCAAATCGCGTGTACTATAGCAAGCAGAAGGCAACGTACTTTTGTTTCGGGAATGAAGGAGCCCAAGGCACACTTTTGTTGTCCTTCATCGTCGCCCATCAAGCTATTGTCATAATTTGAATACGTCAAAAATTATTTCATTCCTTTTTTTTCTGTATTTTGATTATGGCAGTTAGAGTTGTGCTGCACCGAATTCACTGATTATTGTTATTGGAACGTTTTATTTTAACTATTCAAAAGAAAACCTTAATGAAAATATCTTAACGAAGATTTGCATGCCAATGAAAAATCTTGATTCAAAACTATACAAACAAAGTTGATTTGTTAGATCTGTTGAGAATATTTTTTTTTTAATTTACAAATTAAATGATCACCCTTATGCAAAACTGAGGACAATAGCCCCAATGAAATATCACTTATTATATGTCAACAGTGGCCTACGATGACATAGGAGATGATTAATTACTCTTGTAATTATTATTCCATTCAAATTCTCAATTTTTTTTTTTAAAGGACCACCGTAATGGAATATGAGCCTTCGCAATGAAATATCACGAATCTAATGAACTACGATGATGAAAGAGGTGATAAAATACTTTTGTTTTCAATACCCAATTCAAATTATGATTTTTCGACAGAAAGGCCCACCGTAATGGTAAATAAGTAAACCACCCTAATAAAATACCACATATTAAATGAAGAAAATGGCTTACAATAATATGAGAGATGTTCCAATACTTATGCAATATTGTCTTCAATATTCAATTAAAATTCAATTTTTTATTTTTTTATTTTTTTAACAAAAAGGATCACCCTAATGGAAAGTAAATGAACCAACCTAATGAAATATCACATATAATATGCTTTCAGTGGCCAACAATGGTATAGGATATGTTTCAATATTATTGTCTTGGTCAAAAATTGAAAAGGGGGATAATAATAATTAAACAAATCCCTAACTATCTACCTATGTATTCAAGCTCGTTTATATTTCTTAGGTACAAACTTAAATAGCCTTGAATGTCCGTTTCCTTGATCCCTATTAAGAAGTGGTGAAGGCTTTTGGGGGCCCAGATAGCCGTAGCGGTAAACGCGCAGCTATTCAGCTAAACCATGCTGAGGGTCGTGGGTTCGAATCCCGCCGGTCGAGGAACTTTTCGGGTTGGAATTTTTCTCGACTTCCCAGGGCATAGAAGTATCTTCGTACCTGCCACACGATATACACATGCAAAATGGTCATTGGCATAGTAAGCTCTCAGTTAACAACTGTGGAAGTGCTCATAAGAACACTAAGCTGAGAAGCAGGCTCTGTCCCAGTGGGGACGTAACGCCAGGAAGAAAAAGAAGAAGAAGAATTCTTTTGTTTGTAAATTTCTAAACTTTCAGCGACGTCTAGTTTTCAAGATGAAGATACGCTTCGTACGATGTCTATGTTATCGTTTGTCATTTGATATCCATCCTGGAATACATGTTCAGCCACTTTTGATTTAAAATCATACGCTAATCCCTTTTCTAATTCCTTGCCCGCTTTTTTACCTCAGCAATATGGGGACGGACCTGGTGTAGTGGTTAGAACACTCGCCTCTCACGCCGAGGACCTGGGATCGAATCCCATCCCCGACATAGTCACTTATGACGTAAGTTGTAGTGACGACTTCCTTCGGAAGGGAAGTAAAGCCGTTGGTCCCGAGATGAACTAGCCTAGGGCTAAAAATCTCGTTAATAAAGTCAAACCAACCAACCTCAGCAATATGTTCTTTGAATCTTATTTCTAGAGTTCGTTTTGTTTGTTCTATATCGATTTTATTACAATGGGGTCATGAAATTTTATATACTTCTGCTCTATTCAGTTTATTAATTTTATCCTTTGTTGATCCTAATCTAGATTTAAGCTGACTACTCCTACTGCTGAAAACCAAATCTACTCCATATTTTCGAAATTTCGATCAGTGTCTTGTATAACTCGTGTTTTGTTTGCAGGATACGGGACTCGCTGGTTCCAAATTTCACAAATTCTTCCAGAGTTCGATCCTCGCTGTCTCCCTTTGAAATGGCACAAACGCCTCTTCCACTTCCCGACGGTGAATCCCGATGAAGTTGACAGCGTTGCAAAGTTTTGGACTTTTGTTTCGTCATTAGCAGTGCGAGAAATTTGCTTTGTTTCGTATCGACATAAAAAATCTTCATGCCGCATACCCCTAATCGCAACCCGATTCGTTCCTTCGAAGGGGTAATCAAGCGTATAATCTCGATCCTCCCGCTTCCTCCTTTTCAGCACAAAGCAACTCCCCACCAGCATCCGTGTTTGTGCAATCGGTCACTGTGACTGATCCCTCGATTGTGTACAGAGAGAGAAGGGGGTAGGTATAATTTTCTGCGCATGCATTTCGTCTCGAGATGGAGGATCCGGTCTTCCCGGTGTCGGATCCAGTAGCCGGAGGAAGCAACGAGTAAATAAGCCGTCCTATTAAGCAATGGAAGAATGGCACGTCCGCCCAGGGTGCAAATCTGTAGAATTGCCGTTCGCTACGGATAACATGCAGATAATTGCAACTGGCTACCGGTCTATGGGTAGCACTGGGATTTTCGAACGGCTCTAGAAAATAACCTCGTTGTTCTATCGCGATTTCCATGGAATGAAAACTTGTGCGCATTTATCAGCTTTTCCAATGGAAAAAGACAGACCTGTAGTGATAAATTAGTATCTTAATATTTGGCACGAGTCGTAAAGAACAGACATTGTCATCAAGCACATTCTTTTGATATGGTCAATTTTGACTGGATTGTTCTCACTTCGTCCTTTTGCTACCATACAAGACATCCATATGCCTATATTGGTCTAACAACCGTTGTGTATATCCATTTAAGGGCCCAAGTTTTATCAAAGGTTTACCGGAACTGATCGAAGGCCATAAGCTTTCTTGACTCTGAATTCAATGTTAGGCATCCAGAAAAGTTTGAAATCTAGAATGACTCTTACATACCTTGCTTGATCAGTCACATTAAGCTCAGTGCCAGAAAAGCGTAAAAGTCTAATCCCATCGCTATTTTGCCTTTCCGTAATTAAACAATTTTGTAGTTTGGCGGTATGGGATGGTACACAAATTATGTCACGCTAAATTTCAACTTTTTTGACACCCTCCCACGTTTGTCACGTTTTTTGTATGAGTCCTCCGAAATTGTTGTGAGGCTTGTCACGCTTGGCTTGACCCCCTCCCCTCCCTTGGAGCGTGACGTAATTTGTGCATGACCCCTATTGACTTTCCTAAATATAAAAATGTCCGTCAGGGCAAAGTCTCTTATAAATAAAAAAATATGTATAAAAATGTTTTTTTTAATAATTTTCCTTCAGGATGCTTCTAAACATCGAAGACAGTTTAAAACGTGAATTGACAAGTAAGCCATATCGTACCACTAATCCATGAAAAAACTTCTTGTGTGCACCTTTGACCAATCAGTCAGTAGCACCGTAAAAGCGTTGAAAAATACCTGCACGCACTGCACCGGAGGCGTTCGATTCACGTCACCGTCATCGATTCTGCACTTGGAATACTTTCCCCAACTCCTGAAAACCCGTTCCCAGGAAGTCATGAACCGGGCATAGTCGTGAGCACGCATAACTCCGACCCCAACTTCCAATCTCCGGCTTCTGGGATGCTGCAGCTGAACTCCTGAGACGCAGATGATGAGAATGACTGCCAAAGTGCGCGCGTTCCGATGCGTGATATGGGCTCTGCAATTGCACTTGAAGCTCCTTGCGTTGATGTGTAATTGGCAGCACAGAGAGCGCAATTATCGGTGCAATTGGAAGCGAGTAATTATGCTAATAAGCCGTTGCAAAGTATGTACGCGCTTCGTCCATATTCCGGTCAGCGTTGGACGATTTCTGCGTTTTTGTCCTCGGAGCACCACGGCATCAGTATTAGGGTGGCCCATTAATTAAACTCCAGAAGCTACTGTGACAGTTTGGGTGGGGGTGTTTCTAAGCAAGCTTGAAGCTTGTGTGGAGAAATTCAAGCAAATATATGGGAACAACGGTTGCAATTATATTTTGACCATAGAAAGAGCTGTAGTCAACGAATTTATTTTATTATTGATTCGAAAATTCTCCAATTATTAGAGAAGATACTGAAACAAGCCAGAAGATTTTAAGTTAAGAAAAAAAAAGTTATTTTCGAGGGCATGTCTCAAGGTTTTTGTCTTTCGATTATTATGGGCCACCCTCATCAGCATCCACCTAAACGTTTGGGGTGACGACGACCACGACTAGCACGAACCGGAGCAGCTTCACATTCCGTCAGGTTGGCTGCAGCGTCGTAGTCGTCGTCGCAGTTATTATCGTTATTAATGCCATCGACGACAATGTTTCAACTCGGAGTTGCGCACAGGTCCATTTCAGACTCCCGGGTCAATAAAGTACGTCTTTTTACAAGCTGAAACCTGTCAATAAAACTCACATGCAGAATACCTCCTCGATCTGCGTTCGCGTCTTCGTCATCGGAGTGATCGCTTTATGGGCGCCTTTGCAATGCAACAACACACTCGTTTGGCTGCAAAATGATTGGATTCCATAAAAATCAGCGCCCGGATCAGCGCTTGGGGCACTTCAAAATCAAGCCTGACACGAGCTTCGAGTGCAGATTTGAATAATCCTCTAAATAGTCATTTCGACACACACAGATGGATGCGAACTTAGGCCAGGGAACAGAGTTTCCCAACCCAGTGAACCACGTATCGTATAAGAATGTGCATCCAAAATCACATATTCGTACGTCAAAAAACCAGAATCACACAAGTGGCCAAATTAAGCGTTATCTATGTCAACACAGCTTGTTTATAAACCCCAACAACGATTCATAAACGACAATCTGTGACAACAAAATATGTTGTAAATAGTGCAACATAGAATCGCGTGATATACAACTTCAGATCATGCATCAATCCAGAAAGCATCATATCCAGAAGAAAATGAGTGCGTTCTACTTCGTCGTAAGTGCTATTATTCGTCGTATCAAACATAAAATGTTCTACTGCGGTGGATATTCCAACTTCCCTGCAACATAGATACATTTTCCAAGTGTATTTTTATGAAAGCTGTCATGGTTTGGACACTTTTACACCAAAAATGCAATAAAACTACTGTATTTCGTTAACACATCAGTCGTCGTGCTGTTGTATTTTGTACAACACAGTCGAAAAAACCTTGCTTTTCGTTTACAATAGCAGCGCGGTGGTTCTGATGGTGGTAAACCGCGCGACGACTGGAAGGTTAAATAACTTCAGTTCAGTAATCCACTTTGCACTTTTTCACTGAAATCGCATAGACGAACACGATTTGAGAGAAATGCTTAACGATCGACACCAGTCACACCACTTTATGATACAAGTTTCTTAAAAAAAATGTAGCTGGATGATTGGCCGTTACAACGAAGCAGATGGACCAGCAGGACTCTCTTCCATTTATTCACAGGCAGCACTTTGGACACAACTCAACGGTAAGTTTTTTTTTTTATAATTTAACCACACTTTATTGTTCTAAATTTTCAACTTAATTCACTATAGCTTTATTCAATATTTCAACTTTACTATTTTCTATAATTTAAATAAATTTCACCTTGCGTTTGTTTTAATAACTACTGAGTACCAAATTGAGGTATTCCATACCAGACAATTTCCAATACTTACAACCTGAATGAGGTATGAATGAGCCCTGCATAAGAGGTAAAATACCTCAAATAATACCTTATACATATTCTACAAATACCAAGCTGATAACTAGATCAGGTATTGTAATACCTAAATAATACTTGATGGATTTTCATATAAAAGTGAAATTTTTCAATACCTCCAGCAGTCCTCAATAGCTATCGAATACCAAAATGAAGTATTTTTGATTGTTTTTCAAATACCATTATAATACCAAAATGAGGTATTGACAACTGAATAATACTCAATTATGGTATGATACCAAAATATGGTATGCATAAGTTATTGGGGAGTTATTTGTTCCTCCTCGGGTTCCGGCCACCCTGTGTGACTTACTTCGCCAGGCACTAATTTTCACTATGGAAAAACTTCGTACTTCTTCACTGAAGGATTTCATTCCAATCACACGCCGTAAAAGTTATATGATTCACGAAATTTAATGAAATTTTCTCAACGACCGCATAAAATTGAGAATGTAAACAAAGTTCAATCCGTCTTACTGAGAAAAAAAGCATGTACGCATCAATGTGTGCGCGATGCTCGACATAAAAATACGGTTCCATTGATTGTGTTGTTTTCGCTGCACTGTACGCAAATGCCAAAATTGTTCGTTCAAAAGAAATTGTGTTCATATGTTTGGGCTGAATTTGGATGATGAACAATGAATTTTAAAGGAAATTCATGTATTCCATCATGCTAAACGAATGGAGGGAGATGCCCGTAGATATATTGTAGTAAAACATTTTATTATAGCGTTGATACGTTATGTTTTGACCACTCAATATATCACTGTGAGACGAATCTGGAAACTTATTGCGACAGAAATGAAAACGATACTACGGATTGAGAATACGGCAAGATGCATTTTCTTTGCATAATTTCCAAAAAGAGATCAAGATTTATCAAAATCTTATTGTACAATGCTAAAGCCGTTTTGGGAAAGAATTGTTTGGCATCGTTTTGTATCAGCATAATTCACTGCAATACTGGGAAAATTGCAGTTCTCACTGATCAATGCTTGAAACGATGTATACCCTACTTTTAAACTGACAATATGGCTTGCCCATTTGCTTTTGCTCTTATTGATTGCCTTCCATCACATGGATATTTCTATTTTGTTGTTGTTAAATCAGCTTCGTGCACATTATTACCATGGAACGTTATAAGCTGTACAGAAATCGCTATTCTCCAACAAACGAAATTGGAGTAGTTGTAAATTAATGGGCTCTCATTCTCAATATATTGGTTTGTATTCCTGCTCCCATATTTATTTACATTTTGTTGCATTTTTACAATGTCAATAAAGTAGATTCGTGCCATTTTTGACAGCACAACATCGACAATAATACCATTGTTATGATTGTATATTAATATTGAGTCAATCATATCTATGGTTGATTCAATTATTTTGTGTAGTTGAACTAATCAGTTATATAAATAGTGAAAACAGGCATAGATATGGTTGATTCAATTTCAATGTATGATTGACTTAAATTCAATGTGTAAATATGATTGATCTACCAGCAAATATGATTGACTGGACAATTCTCGCGTAACATTACTAAAGGACCTATCTAACATTGAGAGGCTCTCTTTGTTTACTTTCTCTTTCATTAATAACTGAGTCACATTAATCTCTTCTGTTGCTTTTTTTGTATGAAACGCTAGTCAAGGAAATTGACTTTCGATCTATAGTGAAAAACTTCCCAAAATCTTTAGTATTCCACTGTTATAATCAAAAGAGAACGAGAGAGGAGAGAATCTCTCATTTGTACATAGGTCCTTTAGTAATGTTCCGCGAGAATTCTTTTTTCTCCGTGCACAGTAAGAGAAATTGCTTTTGTCATTGTTTCTCTTTTATACACAAGGAACAGCGGAAGAAGGAACGCCGCCAAACTAAAACCTTGATTTGCGGTTTTCCATCGATGACCGTCGAGCCTACTGTTGTTGCGCTTCACAACCAGATGACACCTCGTTCCAAATTTCATGATATGATTTCTAGATACCGAATATCGAGTAAGAGAGAGTTAACTGTATTTATAAAAAAAATACAAAATTTAATGGCACTTGAAAATGTTTCCAAAAACCAACCAATTTTGTTGTAGAAATCGGGGGGTGTCAAAAATGGAACCTCACTGCAGTTGAAAATACTAAAGGAC
This sequence comes from Aedes aegypti, assembly GCF_002204515.2. Classification (NCBI taxonomy): domain Eukaryota; kingdom Metazoa; phylum Arthropoda; class Insecta; order Diptera; family Culicidae; genus Aedes; species Aedes aegypti. The sequence continues at coordinate 330,933,388 of NC_035109.1, forward strand.
CTATGTAGAAATGAGAGAATCTCTCCTCTCTTGCTCTCTTTCAATTATAACAGTGGAATAGAAAAGCTTTTGTGAAGTATTTCACTATGGATGCAAAGGCAGAGAGAGAGAGAGAGAGAGAGAGAGAGAGAGAGAGAGAGAGAGAGAGAGAGAGAGAGAGAGAGAGAGAGAGAGAGAGAGAGAGAGAGAGAGAGAGAGAGAGAGAGAGAGAGAGAGAGAGAGAGAGAGAGAGAGAGAGAGAGAGAGAGAGAGAGAGAGAGAGAGAGAGAGAGAGAGAGAGAGAGAGAGAGAGAGAGGAGAGAGAGAGAGAGAGAGAGAGAGAGAGAGAGAGAGAGAGAGAGAGAGAGAGAGAGAGAGAGAGAGAGAGAGAGAGAGAGAGAGAGAGAGAGAGAGAGAGAGAGAGAGAGAGAGAGAGAGAGAGAGAGAGAGAGAGAGAGAGAGAGAGAGAGAGAGAGAGAGAGAGAGAGAGAGAGAGAGAGAGAGAGAGAGAGAGAGAGAGAGAGAGAGAGAGAGAGAGAGAGAGAGAGAGAGAGAAAGCTGTTGCTACAGTGATGCCAATGCTCATCACATCATCTGGGGCAGCTCAGATATCAATTTGAGAGGCTCCAGTCTGATGGAATACTTAAGTAGTACAGACCTTGGATTACTTTATATTAGACTGGCCCACCTTATTATGGGAGAAAAATAAAGTTGTATAATTCCACGGGGCACCCGCCAGGTTTATTCTTTAGGATTAGAGGAAGATTTAACATAGGCAATCGCCCAACCTTCATGGTTTCTAATAGAGAAGATGTGTTAGACATAACGCTCTGCTCGAATAGAATCAGTCAAGAGTTGACGAATTGGCATGTATCCGATGAGGAATCATTATCTGATCATCGCTACATCTTTTTTGAACATTCAAATGTAACTGCGCAGACTTTGCGTTTTAGGAATCCCCGGTCAACAAACTGGGAACTCTATATTGAATTGGTTGCGACCAAATTTCATGGATATTCTCCGTCCATTGAAAATCCAAGTGATCTGGATGATGCCGTTGATACTATAACATCCTACATTATGGAAGCTTTTGAAGAAGCATGTCCTCTGCGGTCTGTAAAGACTACAAGAGGGACCCCATGGTGGAATTCCGATCTGACTAGACTCAGGAAACAATGTAGAAGGAGTTGGAACAGACGCCGTTCAGCTGGATCAGAGTCGTTCAAGTCAGCTCGCAAGGCTTACAAGAAGGCTCTTCGTTCTGCTGAACGATCCGGCTGGAAAAAACTTTGTACAAATGTTTCCAGTTTGAGTGAAGTCAGTCGGTTGAACAAAATTCTTGCAAAATCTAAGGATTTCCAAGTGAACGAAATTCGCTTACCTAATGGTGACTTTACTTCTGCCGATGTAGAAGTTTTAGAATGTTTATTCAATACACACTTTCCCGGATGTGTGGACATAGCATCTACGGATGAACCAAATGTCTTTCATGTAGTTACGAGTCTCTGGCCTCGGCTCGCAGTATCGTAACTACTGAACCGATTCAATTGGCACTTAATAGTTTTGCTCCTTTCAAATCTCCAGGAGCGGATGGGATTTATCCTGTTCTGCTCCAAAAGGGATTTGAGTTTATCAAACATGTTTTGAAAAAGCTACTTGTAAGCAGTTTTGCTACCGAGTACATTCCCAAATCCTGGCGTGATATTACTGTTAAGTTTATCCCAAAAGGAGGACGTGCGTCGTATGAGGAAGCGAAGAGTTTTAGACCAATCAGTCTGACCTCTTTTCTTCTGAAATGTCTGGAACGCATTATCGATCATCACATCCGTGATGTTTATTTGGCAAACATGCCTCTTCATGTAAATCAACATGCTTACCAATCTGGAAAGTCCACTGTGACTCTTTTACACAAAGTTGTATACGATATCGAGAAAGCATTCGCTCAGAAGCAATCCTGCTTGGGTGTTTTCTTGAATATTGAGGGTGCCTTTGATAACGTGTCTTTCGATGCCATATTGGAAGCCGCACGAAACCATGGGCTACCTACAATGATTACCAATTGGATTCATCAAATGCTCAAAAACTGACATCTCTTCTCGACATTGCGTCAAGCAGCGATTCGAAAATTGAGTGTTTGCGGATGCCCCCAAGGGGGAGTCTTGTCACCACTTTTGTGGAATCTCGTAGCAGATACGCTATTGAGGCAACTCAATAATAGCGGTTTTCCAACATATGGATTTGCCGACGACTATCTAGCTCTGATAGTTGGTATGTGCATAAGCACCCTATTCGACCTGATGCAAAGTGCTCTTCAGGTAGTCGAGAGTTGGTGTCGCCAATATGGCCTTTCGGTTAACCCGAATAAAACATCTATTGTTCTGTTTACGGAAAGACGAAACCGCGATGGAATTCGACCTTTACGTCTTTTTGGCACTGAGATTAATGTGACTGATCAAGTAAAGTATGTCGGAGTCATTCTAGATTCCAAACTTTCATGGACACCTCACATTGATTTCAGAGTCAAAAAAGCTTGCATGGCCTTCGGTCAATGCCGGCGAACCTTTGGTAAAACTTGGGGCCTCAAACCCAAATATATCAAATGGATTTACACAACAGTTGTTCGACCAATATTGGCATATGGATGTCTTGTGTGGTGGCAAAAGGGCGAAGTGAGAACAATCCAATCAAAATTGGGCCATCTCCAAAGGATGTGCTTGATGGCGATGTCTGGTGCGTTCTCTACAACTCCCACAGCAGCGCTTGAGGCCATTTTCGACGTTGCGCCACTACACATATATCTTAAACAAGAAGCACTTTCTTGCTCTTACCGTTTATGGAGAAAAGTCCAGTGAATCGTAGATCTACACACACTTCGTTGTTTCCAGTATTGATGAATTGGGACAAAATTGTCCTTGCTCCAAGTGATCTCACAATTGCTTGTCACTTTCCTTACAGGAAATTTACCACACAATTCCCTTCACGGGAAGAGTGGACGTCTGGCTATTTGGAAAGAAGTGTATCAAACAATATAGTATGTTACACTGATGGCTCCCTTCTTGAAGGTAGAGCTGGTGCAGGAGTATATTCCCGTGAGCTAAGGCTGAATCAGTTTTACTCACTTGGTAGAAACTGCACCGTTTTTCAGACGGAAATATTTGCTCTTATGTGTGGAGTGCAATCAGCACTTCAACAGCGCGTAATGGGTAAAGTCATATACTTCTGTTCAGATAATCAGGCTGCTATAAAAGCTCTCGCTTCGGCCAACTCAAGGCCGAAGCTTGTTATCGCATGTCGAACTCAAATTGAGGAACTGAATTCAGTCAACTCTGTAAACCTTGTATGGGTACCAGGCCATTCTTCCATCGCTGGAAATGAATTGGCTGATGAGCTAGCTCGCGATGGAGCATCGCATGACTTCATTGGCCCTGAGCCAGCTATTCCAATTTCGAAGTGCTGGGCGGCAACTCAGCACAAGCAATATTGGAATAGTTTGGAGTCATGTCGTCAAACAAAATTGTTCATTACTGAGCCATCTCCAAGGGTGGCAAAGTATTTAACAAATCTGTCAAAGCAGAATTGCAGTCTCTTGGTCAGAGCGTTGACAGGCCACTGCCGACTCAACTATCACATGGCAAATATTCAGCGTGCTGACTCATTTGTGTGCGATAGTTGTGACTCCGATTATGGATATTCGGATCACCTGATATGTAACTGTCCAGTTTTTTCGCAAATGGTCCAATTACTTGGTAAACACTTATTAAGTGAAACTGAACTCAGAAGCCTGAATCTTCAGAAAATTCTGTTATTCTTAACCCGCTGTGGTAATGAGCTATAGGCTCTCTACGCTCATGCGTTTTGCAGTGCCCTTTTTAGGGCGCTGTTCGAACCCATTGTGTTATGGAGCTACATGCTCTCATTTCGCTTATGCGATTTTCCCTCTTCAAGGGACCCCACTGCTATTTCCTCCCATCTTTCCCTTCCCTTTCCTCTCCCATCGGGTAGATGATGAAATAGGCTCAAATATGGCGATGGCACAAATCTCCCAACTGGTGGGGAACGTGCCTTTGGAGACGGCCTTCTGATACCTGATACTTGATACGTTGGAATAAATCCGGCAAGATCGACGTTATGATAAAATCATTTTCAAGATGAAGCAACATTCATCTAGAACAGGCGACCTCAAAATAGCTACCATTAATGCTATTTTGCTTTATTTGGGTGACATGAATAAACACTTCATAGCCTCTTTTAGAGTGGGCCAACTAGTCACGTTCTAGCCTCGTTCTAGTTCCTTGACCGTGGTTTTATTTGTGTTTATTTAAAGCACCCTGGAAGTAATTCGTAAAACTAAAATTGTTACTTGGGTTCTAACTATTATTGTGCTTCATTTATTCTCAGATTCCATTTTTTTTTTCTAAATTACATCATTGTTAATTGTTAATTTATTTGTTTTACCTTTCAATCGATTCAACAAAACAAGCAACAACACACTAATAAAACAATTATGCGTAGATTGACCGTATCTGATAGTATTACTATAACAGTCGCAATCAATAAATATCCCATGAGAACACAACATCTGAACATTTCTGGGCTTAAGCACTTAATTGCCCAACTGATGATCCTTGACCACAAGGTTGGGAATACCAATTGAAATGAAAAGCAAACGCGCGAAATTTTATCGCCCTTCGTTTCACAACTAAACCCAAAGTCCATAAAAGGTTGCGGCGCTCGGTGAGGTCGGTGTGGTGCGGTAATACTTTGCTGCTGAATGACTGACTGCCATATACAATGCAACATAACAAGGTTGTTGGTAGATGAATTACGGCTAATAAAGATCCCTCAACCCCGAAGACCTGGAGGGAAATCGAAGCAGTGGATGATGAGTGAGCAAAACAAACAATCCGATTTTAATAAGATTGGTTCGGAGTTGAGTTGCTCGGAAACAGTTTTACGATCTTGGGCGTATATGTTTGCAGTGGAGGTCATAAAAGTCGATCATAAATGGGCCCGAGTGTGAGCAGTGAAACCATAATTTGTCTTGTGAAATTCCAATCCGGAGCCCATTAGCCGGTGCTGATGGGTGGTAAATTTAGTTCAGCTGAGGCTTTCATTGCGTGTGGAATTCCTGATGGAGATTGAGGACTTTGTGATACAATTTAGATGATTTTGCTTACTTATTATACCAATATGATGAAATTGGGAAGATACTGGGATATTACTTTTCCTTTTTTGCTAACATATTTGATTAATATTCTCTTCCAATATTTAAATACCAAATAGATAATACTTTTGAGTTAAAGATTGTGTTATCATTCTATTTACCTTCTTCTTTTTTTGGCACTACGTCCTCACTGGAACAGAGCCTGCTTTTTAGCTTAGTGTTCAATGAGCACTTCCACGGTTTTTAACTGAGAGCTTTCTTTGCAAAAGTTGCCATTTTCGCATCCGTATATCGTGTGGCAGGTACGATCATACTCTATGTCCAGGGAAGTCAAGAAAATTTCCATTACGAAAAGCTCCTGGACCGACCGGGAATTGAACCCAGGCACCTTCAGCATGGCTTTGCTTTGTGGCTGTGGACTCTTACCAGTCGGCTAAGGAAGGCCCCTATATATTCAATTCATTATAGAGCTTAAAATATTATCGATTCCTACGAAAATAGCTCTGACACGAAGTGCCATACTTCTGGCTATTGCATTCATTCTGCTTAACTTATTGACAAAAATTATGTAATTTCGTTCAGTATGTTGCGGATCCCACACTATTGAGCATTTTTAATGTTTTGAGGTGAAGATACAGCGAAGCCAACCCTGGAATTTTCAAGAGCACAAATCTAGAGAACTAGACAACCGTATGTGTTGAAAACTTAACTCACTGGTCACTCGCTGATGGTGACAAATCGATCAAATTTTCAACGCAAACGGTGGTCCGGTTCTCCAGATTTGTCGAGGTTTGTCTTCGATTCATCTTCGATTCATCTTCACCTTAAACAATATTTTCAATACCACAATAATACCAAATTGAGGTGTGGAAAATACCTAGACTACTGCACAATGCCGAATTAAGGTATAATACTAAAATATGCTCTGTGATTAGTACGACTTATTCGTTGCTACTCGGGTAATGACGCTTTTTTAGAAACAGTTAATCGACGAACCCAACCTTTTATTCTAAACTTGCTATACACAAAGCTTGAAAAATGTCACATTTTGTTTATTCTTTATAACGTTAGATTTGTAAATATGGTATACTATTTAAGTTTCAAACTATTTCACATTAACTATCAACAGGAACTTACACATCCTATCTTAACTTATTAGGGGGAGATCCCCCAGTACCGGACAGCACCCAATACCGGACAAAGTTCGAAAATTGAGAAATCATGATCCAATCAAGATGGTGTATTAGAAGAAAAGGAAGCTATAATGGAGAGTAATGTTTGCGTAGAATATCACATCCTTGAAATATGCTTGACTTTTTAAAAAAGTAGAGATGAATGAAAATTTTTAAAAATTTGACGTATCGCCCTAAATTTAAGCCTAATTAGTAATTATTTTTAACATGGCAAAATAATTTAAAACACGCAAGCATGATCGCATATAATCATAATTTGAAAGTGTGAATGTATTTTGTACCATATTTAAACTAAATATGATCAAACTACAATTTTGGTCTAGCACCTCCTGTCCCCCAGTTTCGGACAGTTTGATTTGTTACATGATATCTTTGTAATTTTCGCACCAGTGACTCAAAATACATTCGTTTTTCATGGATTTCATCGATCCTGGTATCGAACATGCAATAAAAATAAGAAGAATGAAAATTCAGAACAACATATAAAAAATGTTGTTTTTCGTCATATATGAAAGAGGTTTTTTGATGACCAACTTGCAGACTTAGTAAAGCTCAAATTATTCTTGTGAAAGTTGCAAATGCATTGAATTATTGATAAAATACTATTCCTGAAGTAAAAACATTCGATGATGTACAATTTTTTAGAATTCGGGACATTTCCAGATCGTGTCCGGTATTGGGAGCCACCTTTTATGATACGTCAATTTGGTACTAAAATACATCATCAAAATACAATGTGAAAATTCATATTTATATTTCCATATTTATTTTTGTACGCTACAATAATGATAATATTTATCATAATTGGGCACCAAGACCACAAAAAATCAATAGTTTTTTAGTTATGATTTTAGAAGCTTAGGTGTCCGGTACTGGGGGATCTCCCCCTACTATTTCGAGCGAAGCTCATCCTCACAAGTAAAACAGTTTTCAGACAAAACGGGGTTTTCCTCCGTTTCGATGTCAATTTGATAGATGATTGTTGGCAGATGTCATGTATGACATGGCACAAATTTAATTACATTATCTGTGCAAAGTCGATGAGACACATTTGACATTTAATCAATTCTGTTAAGCTACAAAAATGAAGGATGTCGAACAATCATAAAATCACCGAACTTGCCTACCGGGTACAATGCGAAGTCTAACGCCTGAAATCTATCTATCGTTTGAGACGTTCTGACATTGATCACGTGAATACAGCTGTTCACTGTCAGAGCATCCAGCGCTGCCATGGGCTACGAAACCAATGGAGTTAATTGGATTCTTATCGAGAGATGTATTTCCGTCAACGACGCAGTTGTAATTGATAACGAGCGCACCTATAAAGAAGTATTTTGCTTCTAACGGCTCCACACTGTAGTAACCGTTCGAAACAATCACTTCACCATGAAATCGTTCTTCATACTGGCCGCAGTGATCGCTGTGGTTCACGGCAACTCCCTGGTAAGTTTAGTAATTGACCTGCATTTCGGACTATGTTATCTGAGCAATCGATCCACCCTTCCAGATTTGCCGCAACTACCGATCAGGAGCCCTCGTGCCCAATCCGGAAAATTGCTCCGAATTTTTCATGTGTCGTCCGGGACGGGCAATCCAGTTCAGCTGTCCGCCGTACACCCGATTCAACGTTGCCATCCAGGCTTGTGATCCGACCAGTGCCGTCGTCTGCAAACCCGGAAAGCTTCCGCTGGACATTGAGTACACTCCCATCGTTGGGCCGCCTTCGGTTATCGAGCACACCAATACCGCTTGCATTGGAAAGCACAACCTTTACCTGTTGGCCAACCCAAGTTCCTGCGCTTCCTTCTATCAGTGCTCCCCGACCGGAGTGATTGCTTTCGAGTGCCCTGCCGGAACGCTGTTCGATGCCAACCGCAGATACTGCGAGCGTAGTGACATTGCATCCTGCTTAAATGCACCGATTGTGCCACCAAATTTCCCGGAAATTCCGGTTATGCCAGAGGTGCCAGCTCTTCCGCCGGTATCCATCGAGGAACACATCATGAAGCGATGCGACGGACAACCGCAGGGATACAAGGTACGTCATCCGTTCAACTGCCGCCAGTACATCCAGTGCAGCACCATGGACCGTTCGAGGGTCTTCACCTGCCCAGCGGGTACGGCTTTCGATGAGGCCCGCGCCACCTGCGACTGGGAGCGAAATGTGAAGTGCTAGAGCGGGAGAGGAAGGTGTCCGAGAAGAAATCTATAATATAAGGAGTGAAGCAGTTCAAATCACAGCTAATTGGTGGTGGGTACATAAAGTGGAAGATATACTATGATACCGAATAAAAGATTGACGCTTGAAGTAATTCTTGAATTATTAAAATCAACATCATCCGTGTCAGCCGTTTGAACTATTCAAGTTATCATCTACAGTGTAATCAGTGGTTATCGATTAATAGAGTAAAATTGGACAATAGTTCGAATGAGACAATAGTTTCTTTTTGAAATTTCTAGTTCAATTCAAAACTTATGTTATAAATGTCATGATGGTTCGGTTGCTTTTCAAATAGGGGACTTTTACTACAAATATTATAGACATCAATTCTATCCATCTATTCGGTTGAACTTTCATTGCATGGAATAAAATAAAAATACAATATTATTCAATATTGTTTGTAAGGGCGTTGATGTGCATGAGTTTTTGCGCAAAAAGTTGGAAACCTGGGGACGGACCTAGGATTAAATCCCATCTCCGAGATAGTCACTAAAATTTCATTGACGACTTCCTTCGGAAGGGAAGTAAAGCCGTTGGTCACGAAATGAACTAACCCACGGCTAAAAATCTCGTTGATAAAGATAGAAAAAAAAGCTTGAAAACCTTGGTGATACCAGAGTGATTTCTTTCTCAGTTAGTCTGCTTATCTTTGGTCAAGCTAAAAGCGTATTGTGGCTGCTCAGTCAAGGATGAAGGATCAATTGGTGAGCTCGTTTCATGCTTTTATTTCAAATCTGTAAAATATGTATGACTGCACTTTTTTTTCGTTACAACGGTGAGACGTATAAATGATTGTTCACTAACTATACACTGAGAGGCAAAATAAAGTGCCCACATTACCAGTTTTCAAATTTCTGTCGTTGATTTGGTTCAAATTAACGTTAACACACTTAAATCTTTTTTGATATTTTATTTTTGATATTCTTTTAAAGTTGCACTTACGAAATTTTGATAAAAAAAAAGAATTTTACTCAAAGAAAAAGAAAATCAATTTGCATTGAAAAAAAAAATAGTGACTAAATAAAGTGCCCACTTCCTTCTTGGCCCCAGAAAAGATGATTTAAGAAAAATAAAAAGCAATTTAATAGAATATCAAAAATAAAATATCAAAAAAGATTTAAGTGTGTTAACTTTAAAGTGAACCAAATCAATGAGAGAAATTCGAAAACTGGTGAGGTGGGCACTTTATTTTGCCTCTCAGTGTAAATGGGTTTTCACCGTGAGTGTCAGCATAAAGTTTTAAGCTAAAATTATTCATGTTTATCATGTTATTTTGTTTTCAAAACACTTTTATTTTTGTATTAAAAAAAAACTTTGAATGGTTCGTTACTAAAATTGTCGGCATAAGAGTGTTTTGTGATGGTTCAGTCAATCGAATTTATTTTCTTTTCGTATGAGAAAAATATGATGACACATGCTTCCGTCCTGACAGTTATAAGAATGTTGTGTTCAACAAACTTTGAATGGTTTATCACTTCAAGTGTCGATATTATTTTCTTCTACTTGGTTTTTTTTTTCATTTCAATTGAAAATATTACAGTGAAACCTCCATGAGTCGATATCTGAAGGGATCATCGGCTTATAGAAATATCGAGTCACACGGAACAGAAATGCTCTGGAAAGCTGATTGAGGTGACCATCATAGTAATCATGAAATATTGTTTTTAGCATGGTTCCATGAGTCGATTTCAAGTAGCTAATAGCAGCCGAAGTGAAGCGTGTTTGTCATCGTCGGGTGATTTGTTCGAATCGGCATCATAAAAATACCTGGCTTAAACTTGGTGAAAATATTGCGGAAAAGTATTGACAATGAAAATATTGTCAATATCGTGCTCATCTAGGGGCTGCTTAATACATCTGATGGATTGAATATTCTGAAACTGTCAGGCAATTATACAATGTAAGAAAGGTTAACATTAACAATAGTATTGTTCTAGAACAATCTAATGGTAAGTAGTTGTTATGATGAAATTAGAATGTTTTGCTTATGTTTTCTGTTTTGTTTCAGGTAGAGTAGATTGTTTTGGTATGCTCTATAGAGGCATTGTTACAGGTGACCCAAGTAACAATTCCACAGCAATTTGGCATTCGTGTGGATTTATTAATATTTTCTGGCAGTTACGCGAATGCCATGATAGCTAGAGGCGACATTTAAAGTTGCTAGAAGATGATATTGTGTAAGTCAGCTCTTAGTTGTTTTCAAAACCTTTTAGAGACAAACTATAAAGTAAAAATTTTGTGGCTACAAAACCAGCTTTATTGCAGCATATAATACCTCATTTCAACTACATATGGTGGCTGAATGATACTTATTTGTGACGGCTATGATATAAGATTGATATAATACACCTTGTTGTCGTAAAAGCTGCTTGTAAACTGATTGACTTGCACTTCAATCTTGATAACTTACCTTATTTATACCTAACTAATCAGTATTTGGCTCTTCAGATGCATTGCAATGCATTGCGAACACTTATTCCTGACGGAAAAAACGACACACTAATGTTCATTTTCATTCTTTCTGCATTCATTTATTTAGTTAACATCTACACAGATAACACTGAATCAACAATTTCACGCCACAATCTTTCTGCGTATATTCTTCATAATAGCATACCCAAACTGCAAACTTTGTTGAATGCTGCTTGGTTACCATGAAAAGCAAAAAAAGCTGCATCATCTTCAATCAGCATTTGTTATGGCAATTTTACATCTACAAATGCCGAATCTTAACAATGTGCCTTTATTTGTGTATTTATGATGACAAAACAGCATTTGTCGATGACAATCAATTATGGATCCGCCATATCAATTTCACTCCGGGTGCCACAATTTCACTTTTTACAAATCGTATTTTTTCGTAATTTCATGCTACGATTTCATGATGATTAAACTGATTGAATATAATTTAGAGCACAATTACTCCCCAATCCAACCAATAAATGTTGAATTCTTCACCAGGCGGCAAATATAGAAAATGCTAAATAACTAAAAATATGCCACTTTCAGAGGGGACACAGGCAAATTATCTTCTTTCTCATCACATTTCACAGTAAATCTCACTCGGCACTAAAGATTTAAGCACTAGCACAAATAAATCACTTCATATAAAAGTCACTGCGAAATAATTTATCACAGACGTGTTTTCAATTTTGTTTTGTTTTGTTTACGTTGGAATGAATCTGGCAAGATCAACGTTATAATAAAATCATTTTCAAGTCAAAATACGCGTATCTGTCAAAGGATACAAACTCTAGTGGAATTAAATGGTATAGTACTAAATTCGATTTTTTCATCCACTCAATCGATTAAGTTTTCAGCTCAAACGGATGTTTGGTTATCCAGATCCGTGCTCTTGAAAATTTGAGGTTTGGCTTCGATTTATCTTCACCTTAATCGAATTGTTTTAAAACCTTATCTTCATTAAAATATAGACTTTTCAGTTTCCCCTAAAGTGCACTGAAAACGTGATTATTTTACACCTTCGGAAATAGTTTATTTGCGGAGTGATATTCCGCTATTATCAGGCAGTTTGCCAAGTTGTTGAAGTCATAATCCCGGTAATTTCGAGATCCATAAACTTTCTTGTATTTCCGTGAGATGGTATACTAATAATAATTTGAATTTGAAAAAAAAACTGTTTGATTATTGTGCGATGTTGCTCCACACGAAAAACTGTTGCTGGTTTGTGAAGCTGCCCGAATTCTTTGCATTGTTATTCAATGCACGTAATCCACAAGTAGACATGTGTGATGTTTCAGCAGAATGGGTTGATTGATTCATACAATTCTTTCACTATTGCATTTATTCAGGAATCTTACGAACAAAAGCGATGCGAGCGCCAAGAGTAGCACGTCGGCCAGATAACAAATATTAAAATTCGACTGTACAATGAAAACAATAGAAGTGTTACGTCTGTTTGTCTGTGACTAAAGTATTGACAATCGTATTGAGTGCCATAGTTTGGCCAATACTGCATTGCTCAGTAATTGAGGTTTAAGTTCTGGGGCAGTACAAAGTTAGTTAGAATAGCCGGAGGCAGCTTATTGGAATATAACAATATTTTATGACTATCGATTACAATACAAAATTGGCTCCGTAATGCCTTGATCGCTTGAGCCTATGGAAAATCGATCAATTGTGAAAGACTTTGACGGCATGTAATTGCAATGTGCCATTGAAAACATTTGAAAATGCCTACCGGTGATAGAATGGCTAATTAATCTATTTAAAATTAGTGATTTTAATAGTTACACTTAAAAATGAGCGTAACTCAAAATTTCGACAACATTCTCATTCAAAACTCCGCTTAGAGGTTACAAACAACTAAAAACACCTACTTCAAACCAAATTTTGATGGTTTAGTGCTTCTGATAATCACGACCAATAAAAATCCGTTCAAATATCTTAGATTTTCTTTGAATTTGTGGACTTATACAATCAAAAGGGCGTAACTTCAAAACGGGCCCTACGATTTTTTTTAAATTTTGCCCAGAGGTGCAGCTTCGCTTAGAAAACGACTGGTGAGCACAGATTTGATGGAGATTTTTTTCTGATAATAACGGTCAGAGGAGCACCGTGCATGTTATATCAATGTTCTCAGAAATGTTTAGGGTTTGTTAGTTCAGGGGGATGGACGTTTTCGCATAATTTTATGGGTGGACATTTCGGATAATGGACGTTTGGCATAAAGAGAATTATAAGCCTTCTTTTAAATGCCACCTGTTCTTATATGAAACTGCTTCATGCGAAACGTCCATCTGCGAAATGTCCTTATGCGAAACGTCTTTATGTGAAATGGGTCACAGTTAGTTCATATTAAAGAAGATGTTTTGCAAAGTATTAGGGGAAAGCAGGATAGAATAGCCCCCAAATATTCGTGTTAAAAACTACACAAAAATAATAAAATGCTATAGATTCCGCAAAAATGATGTATGATATTTTGTAGCACAACTTGTGAGCTTTAAACTTCAATAATGTAGAACCGGTGCTTTTGAAAAACTCGATAATTTTGAAGAAAATATGGCAAAAAAATCATTTTATTTATTTTTATTGAGAGGCATACAAACAAAACTGATTCAAATTTGGTTGGAGTACATGAATTTATTTAAGAAGCAAAACAAAGACATTTATTCAAATAAAAGATTTTCGTATTTTACAGAAAAAAAGGAAAAGTAATTGACTGTAGAATGAAATTTATTTGAATAATGGCCTTATGAATAATAATATTTTTATAGTAATTATTTACATACGATTTTGTTTTTGCAAACTGACATCTTACAAACTGCGTATATGAGCAGAGTATGGAAGCCTTGTCAGTAGTTGTGATACCGATTATATCATACAGTGTGGCTGCTGCCATATATGAAACAAATGTCACTTAGTAGCAAAAATGAGAAAATGGATAACAATGAGGGTGGAGCATTTCGCACAAAGACGTTTCGCATAATTTTCAGAGTGGACGTTTCGCATAATGGGCATTTGGCACAATGAAAGTTATATAGATTTTTTAAAATGCTTCCTGTTTTCTATGAAATTGATTTATGCGAAACGTCCATTATGCCAAACGTCTTTATGCGAAATGGGTCACCCCCGATAACAATAAGGCATTGTACCAAAGTTTTCGACAACATTCCGCATTCTTTCCTATTGGGACATGTTTTGATGGGTTCATGTGACTCTGTAGAATATTATGATATAGATGACATGCTTTAAGGTTGTGATTATCGTATATTAGTTGCCTGTATTAGTGCGTTCCTAGACTACACCCCTAATGAAAGCCCTTATGGTGGCCTACATAACTTTTACTATTGTTATAGCAACTTTATGGATTTTGTATTTATTTCCTTACATCAAATCATTGTGTTCTTTTACATAGGAAAACTACCTCTGTACCAAGTTGAGTCTAGTACACGATACTGAAGACGGCCTTACAGTTGAGGTAGAAATACGCGTATCTGTCAAATGATACAAACTCTAGTGGAATTAAATGGTATTCAGTTTTATACGCTACTATTAAATTGAGAGGGGTTATTCAATTTTGACATTTCTTGCATACAGAGTTTAAAGTTCGGGCTTAGTAGGCAGTGATATTAGATTGTTGATTCGACTGTCACTAATGTTCACACTGTTTCTATGCCAAACTTGAAGGATTATAATTCTTTCAGCAATTATATTATTTTATACATTTTTAGGCACTGGAGGTCAACAAACCTGTGTCTAGAAAACTGCTATCATCTATGTCAGACTAATACGGAATGAAACACATTTTGAAAGATTAAGTTCAATCATCGTTTTGTTCATGATAGTTGGCTCGACTTTTATTTTAATAACACAACCAGCATGAGGGGAACACTCCAAAACTTTTTTGAGAAGAATAAATCATTTCTAAGGTAGACATTATGCGGGAATGGAGTTGGCAAAAAAATTTACATTCCATTCAAGTTGTCTACAAGGCCAAGCGTTCATTTCTTTCGCCGAGTTGTATGTAATTAATGACCGGTTTAAGCTTATAAGATATAACACGCTTTAACAATTTCTGTTTGGAACTTACCGGGCATGACATCGTCCGAACATTTCGATCATCATTTGTTGGGCAACTTTGTATGTCGAAGATACAGGAAAAAAATTTGAGCAAAAAATCAATTATTTCATTGAATTCCTGTCACAACAGCAGTGAGCGTACTACCAGAACCAAAGCCAAGGTTTAAAAATACAATCCGTTATAAATAGCTGATTCTATATTGATTTATATAGAATGTTCTCTAAACTTCCTAAATTGCTTACAAATACTTGTATGAAAATCCTTGCAAAATAAATTGGGCGTGCATTTCATGGCTCAGTTTAGAATAACTTGTGGTAACACTAATTTCCCTTCAGCATCAATCGGAACAATTGACTGTGCGACTTGTTTCAATGTACAACCCTAAAAAAGTCAGAGCTTCAGTATTAAATGTAAAGTTATAAAATTTACCGTTTTTTATTTTTTCCTAACATACCCCTTATTAATAAATACCCCTTATTGCGATTCCTACAAACTGGCACAAATTTAAGCACTATCCCGAAAAAAAAAAGATTTTAAACAGCGTTCGTGGATTACACCTCAAATAAAAGCCCATGAGTTGTCAAAAAGTCAATTTGAAAATCACCAAGATTTTCATGAAAAACATGTTTTGAAGGATTTTTAAATCCATATACCATGCTTATCTTGAAGTTCATATAATTTAAAGTAATCATATCATATTTCAACTGAATCCGTGCATTTTTAATAAGTTATTGCCGTTCTAATGATTTTGCATGTATTTTGAATGAAATCATTCGGGTTCATTGGATGATAGCTAGAAGCTTCGGCAGGATTTTTGTCCGGATTTACCTTGGCGGTACAACCTTGGCGTTTATCCATTTGTCAGGAAAATATGGCATCTAAAAACATGAGCCACTCCTGAAATATTATTCATGATGATGTTAAAACTTCATCTTCGTTAGGGGCTTTCACTGATTTTTTTTAATAATAGTTCTCATTTCTTCCAAATCAGTCCCTCAGGAATTTACACAAACGTTCTCTTGCTTGAGAATGCTGTCGAAATCTTGAGAAATTTGATTTTTAATTAGACTAATGAGCCCTAAATTAAAATTGTGCGCGTTCTCAAACTCCAAAGCAAGTTTTTGAGTTTATTTGTAATTAGTTTTCGAAATGTTAGATAATATTTTAATGCGCTTAAACCCTGGGTCCACTAAGGAAATTTTATTTGCAAAAATGTTGTTCCCTTATTGTGAAAAACGTTTTTCATTTTTTTTTGCAGATTTGGCCATATTATTTTCAAAGCAGGATTGTGATTGCATTGAAATTGCATTTTCTGCAGGTTTTTAAGACAGATCAAGAGTTTAAGATCATAGTTTTTAATAACAGATTTGAATTTTACTTCACATTTTTGTTGTTGTTTGCTTGTGGCTTCAACAATGGAATTAAATAATGTTTCGGGAGCATTGCCATTGCAATTCCAAATCAATTGTAGAAGAGTTTCTAGAAGATGAAGAATAGATAGGGGTATCTGAGTACACAGTAGGCAGATATTCAAAACTGAAAAGGCAATAGGTGTCTTTTTCAGTGATAATAAAAACGAAATCCTGATGCAAAGAAAGTACCACGGAAGATGAACTAATTCTTAGAAGTTATGTATTCACATTACGCTTGATTTCTACTTTTTTAATCAAGTTTGCTAATTACTAGTAATTTACGTTTTCCACTATTTTCCATACGTTTTGACAGTTATCGACTACCATTCTTCCATGCGCTTGTGTTGAAAGTTCGAGAAATTTGAGAAACCAGCGTAGCGCGATCAGTGAGTGGAATACAAACAACAGAGTCACCGCGCGGCCAGTGAAAGAAACTGAGTGTTCGAAAGGTTGTTGTCTGCATTTTTAGCAGCTGACGCCAACTATTAGCGTTTAAGAACGAAGTAAGCAGTCGTTACCCTATTGAGAAATACCCTGAAAAACAGTCAATCCAATCGCAAGTCAGCTTTGAAGCAGATAAATTAGCTGTCCCGTATATTGGAACGGAAAATAGGCAGCTGTAAAAGTAGCTGCGGTTAAACAAAATCGCACATAGTTATAAAAACTTTAATTAAAATGACGAAAACAGGTTCGTCTTTGAGTGAAAAACATGTGTACATTAAGATGTTTGAGAAGTAGTCCTCGAAGGTTTCTGGAATTACTGTCGACAATTGGCGACACCCTTTGATTCTGTTATTGATCCCATAGAGCACCGAACTGATTGCACATTAGTGCAATTTTCAACATTATACATTTTACCCTTTCAAATTCAAAGATTCACCCTTCTCTAACGACGTATCAACGAATGAAAAATTCTTCTTATTGTGGGCTTTGTAGCCGTGCGGTTAGTGTTACCAAGTATTTGGCCGCATCATGGGATGTGAGTTCAATTCCCGCTTTAGTCCGGAAAACTTTTTCGTCAGAAATGTATTTCGACTTTGTATGGCGCTGCATGCTAGTCCGTTGCCTAGTGTGGTGCTTCATTCAATGGGGAAATTGTCCACTGGAAGCATTAACGTTTTTGAAGTGTTTTTTTTTCTCACATGGAGTCTTATAAAGATTACCACTGCTATCGGAATTTGTTTGTCTGTCTTTATTAACGAGATTTTTAGCCCTGGGCTAGTTCATCTTGGGACCAACGGCATTACTTCCGCCTAAAAAATCGAAAACCCGGGTTTCAAAGAAACGAAAAGGTAGTAGTAATAAACAACTTGTTAAAAAACTCTACGAAGAGCAAACTGATTGGATGATAGCTAGAAATACAGTGTGGATTCAAATTTATAGTATCTGTTTCTGAAAGTCATTGTGGTTTTAATTATTATCATTTCGTTTTTTTGTCAAATCTAACTGTTTGCAACCACTTTCAGTCTAAACCGTCAGTCACATAAGACGTTTTTTTCAAAAGGAAAACTAGCTCGCCTTTCATTAGCATCAAAGCGAAATTTTCCTTACATTCGGTTTCACCGCTAACTTCCAGCCATGTGTCTCAACCCGCCCGAACAAAACAATCTCCATCTTCGAATAAATCAACTTCATAATTGCGGTCATTATATGCAAATTAATTATTAATAATATTTTTTCTAGAGCGTTACCATAGGTTGGCTTTTAACGAAATATAAAAAAGACCTTTCCACTTCTTTCCACGCTCTGCTTCGATATCAAATCTCAGATCGTTTGCAAACACATACGTAAGTAGGTTCGTTGTTGTTCTCGGCTCCCAGCGTTTTTAATCACTGGTGTATGGTGGTGATGTTTTTTCACCACCCCATTCCTCTCGATGCCCAACCTTTTGCCACCCATTCTGCAAAACCCTAGTGCCGGAGAGGGGTGGAGGCTACGCCAACCAACCTAGGAAGCGGTAATTATCACGTAATTAATGTTACCTCACAACAACAGTGCACTGTATAGGGGAACTGTGGGTAAAATGAACAGTGGGGGGGGGGGGGGGGGGGTAAAATGAACAGGTTAGTGTTTTACGGTAAATATGCTATAAATCTATGCAAAATATAGCACCATCCTTAATCCTCAGATAAAGGAGCTATTTCGACAACTCTAGCGCGATCTTGAACTGTCAAAAGTTGTAAAAGTAAACAAAAACAAAGTACGCCTCTCCGTTTTTTCATATGATGTAAATTTTCACTTGTGGAATTTAATGTTTTTATGACTAAAATAATCAAAAATCTATTGAACTGCGTTGCACATCATATTATTAAAGTATTTATGATAAGTAGACGGAAATAGGAAGCATTTTTATCTTCTAAATTCTTAGAACAAATGATTTGAATATGTTGATTCTTTGGGGGTAAAATGAATTACTCGAGATGGGGGTAATATGAACACCATGGCAGGACGAATTCTACCGGATTTTATATCAGATACCGAAAGTTTTCCGGAGGAAATACAAAGACAGTAATGGATAGCCATCCAAATGGACACGGCTGAACGTTCCATCGATTTCAGAATATCTGCGAAATATGCATTGATCATGTACCAGAAGCCGAGAATCATGCCACAACCCGTTCAATTTGAATGGTGTTCATTTTGCCCCCACTACATGTTCATTTTACCCCCAGCATGTGTTCATTTTACCCCCAGTGTATGTTCATATTACCCCCATTGTATGTTCATTTTACCCCCAAGTATATGTTCATATTACCCCCGTTACATGTTCATTTTACCCACATGTTTGGAACATTGACTCTGTGAAAAACAATTTTCAAAATAATAATAATGTTGATAAAATTCTATTTCCATCACAATATTTCAACTTGTTACATTGCATAAACATCCTTCTTCAATTCTGAGCAATTGAAAAATAATCTGACAGCTTCATAAGCAAGAAAACATGAAAAATGCTTAGGGTGTTCATTTTACCCCCAGTTCCCCTATTGGGGCAAGCCGAGAAGGGCGCAAAAAAGCTTATGACTACTAAATTGCAGGCGTAACTTGTTCGCTAGAATCAATCCTGACGTTAGATAAATCCAATGCGGTTCGCTTGCAGGGTGGAGATTGTTGCAACGATGCAGTCGCTAATTAATGCCAGCTCCCGAACGCTATTTCATCTTGTGAAGAAAAAAAATCGCTGGTAAAACATTCATCATTGCAGCTCGATTAGTTCCTATATTATTTAAAGCTTTTTTTTATGGAGATTAAAAGTTAAGCACACATACATTGCTTTGATAATCATTTCAATGTAAACGAGAGCGCAAAACTTACATGAGAAACAAACAACAAAGCACTGCTGGTAACTGATCAATATTTGAACAGCTCTTGCAATAGTCTAGGAAGTAAAGTTTGTTTTGTGCTGTTTTTGAAGTGTTCTCCTGAATCAATTGATTGAAACCTGGTGTAAAGCTGGTCGTTCAACATTACTACGCCAACCAAATTATACACCTACCATAAGACACATGAGATAATTGAAGCTCATACTAGCTACGATCTTAAAAAATATTAAAACTTCTTAGCATAAATTGAAGCCCAGGCATCCATTGCGGCAATCGCGTCACTACACTTTTACTTTGGAGGAGTTATTCAAGTATGTATCGAGGAAAAAACACTAAAAGAATTTATTTTTTTTCTCTTCACTTTTGCAAAAAGTAAAAGAAACTAATCAAAATCTCCAGTAAGGCGAGCAAATACCGTTTAACTTTAATATGTTCCTTATCTTGTCGAATACTGAAGAATTCCTTAAATACAATACTTGAGATTCTTCTCAGATCCAAGGTTTAAAAATTAGCTGTTCTCAGTATTTCTGTTCTCCTTTAAAAACTCCTGCTAAAAAGGAATCATAATATTACATTAAGTCGAGTACAACACGAGTGATCAGAAAAATGTTGTCCTTAATACCCAGTATTGTAAGCAAGCATATTATAAAATATGTGGAACGGAGAATAAATCCGTGAAAATTTATAATGAAAAATCCCCCAAAAATTAACAGTGATGGAAATGTAGGAAAATTGGCTTATTATAAATCCGACAAAAAGCATTTGAACTATTTAGGTAAAAATGGTGAAACAAGCACAAATTTTATTTATTTAATATTGTTTTCGTCAAATAGAGTTAATGAGACCAACAATTTTACATTAAAAAAATAATAATCAAAAATGGAAAGTCAAACACATTAGTTGGAAGTGCATTATGAATTTCTCAATCTTGGCTAAATGTACTCTTCAGTACTCTTCTACAGAGTTAAAAAATGTACTCTTTCCAAAATAAGCTAAAAAATGTCTCCATGCACATTTCAGAAACATGATATTGGCCCAATTGTATCTATTTGGTTTGTTTCCTCAAAAATATCTGAAGGAATCAATTAAGTTACAAATGTCCCGCAATTCATAGGGGAAGACGGGGGAAGACCGCCTGCTTAAGCAATTTTAATCATATGTCAAAATTAAGAATCAATAAATACTTTTTCAACGCAGCATGTCATTTTTTAAAGCCTTAGGCATGATCAAAAAATATTACAGGTGATGCATTTGTAAAATTCATTTATTTCTTGAAGCTTGAAGAAGTGATATCTGATCCCGATTATTTTAAGCAACGGGGTAAAAGCGACTATGACGATTTGCGTACACAATTTTGCGATATAATATATCAGTTAAGATATATACTTATCATCACCTTAAGACAACCATATTTTGAAAATAAAAAAGGTAGATTTGGATTGTGGTTTTAACTAAATTGATTTAACTTTACTTGAATATTAATGTACAACGTAGTTACAACATTTAAAAAGTTTTGGACATTTTATTTGGTATAAATTAGGGGTGGCGGCCTTACTCCACCAACAGTGGTCGGATTTACCCCGCTTTCGCAATTTTCACAACTAGGGCCTTATTTCAAAACT
Source organism: Aedes aegypti (assembly GCF_002204515.2). Taxonomy (NCBI): domain Eukaryota; kingdom Metazoa; phylum Arthropoda; class Insecta; order Diptera; family Culicidae; genus Aedes; species Aedes aegypti. The sequence continues at coordinate 330,954,849 of NC_035109.1, forward strand.
AACTTTTTACAATTCATACATCACTGTACTGAACCATATTTCACATTTCTGTTAAGGCATGGCCGATAATTTGTTGTGTTTTTACAAAAAATCCCTTCCGGAATCCTTAACGAACAAATTTAGATCAAATTCAAAATCTACGAGCAGAAATTTAGTTTTTGATATTTCTTATGAAAAATTCAATGTAAATATCACCCCAAATGGTTCGGAAAGTCAAAACTATTGTGTTCATGGAATGTGCTTGGTGAACTTTTAAGGAAATCGCCATTTTCATGCCAAACTGAAGGTGGTCCGTCTTACCCCGGCGGGCGCACCTACCCCGCCTTCCCCTATCCTTCACGGAGAACTAACTCAACAAACGCGCACCCCTCATCAACCAATATTCGTTTATTTTCTGAGAGATACAAAACATAAGCACTGGTATTTGTCAATGCATCGGAAACCTAGTCTCATTTTCGCCTTGATGTGAAATCCTGAACCTTCAAAAAAAAAAGCTTAGTAATAGCAAATTTCCTTTTTCCGATCAGCCTAGATAGCCGCGTAGTGTCGGTAGCGGTTGTTTCAACTGGCTAAGATTTAATACGACGGACTGCCTCTCTCGGTGGTAAAAGTCCACCTAGGGGGTCTAAATAAAACCTAACCGCTAACGGAGCCTGTGGGGTACCAGGGCGCCCTCCACAGTATTGAGCCCTTCCTGTGCTACCCGGAGCAATGGTGCAGGTGACCTTGTGTTTCTCCGAGATAATCGGCTTCCCTTCTTCAGTCTCTATCCTGAGGCTTAATAAGGTTGGGATTATGAATATGTTGACATTTAATTTAAGTTATCACCTATATGGATTCGCATTATGCGTTTTACACAGTGTATTCTATGCTCTTTCGCCTTTGGCGGCTTCAAATAGATACCGATCTGTTTTTTCGTTGCTGGTCTTTTTCGTGCTGAGATTGCTAAAAGCTTAATGCTGCCTAGTTTGGGTAGTGGCTACGGTTAGGTTACCTCAGATTAATCTTCAGCATAAAAGAACAGCAACGGTCAATCTTTGCAGACTCATGCAAAATGGTACAGCCGAAGTGGCGCTAGTTCAAGAACCCTACTTTCGTAGAGGGAACTTCTATCTAGTTAATCTTATGGACCCAGTATTTGCTACTTTCAGCAAACCTGGAATGGCAAACTCGCGCTTCATGCCCCGTACATGCGTGCTCGTTAATAAAGCAGTCGTTGCTACACTAATTTCTGAGTTAACTTCCAGAGATATATGTACTGTCACAATCAATGTTTCTGTTGGTGGCCTCAACAGGAAATACGTCTATTGTTCGGTATATGTACCACCTGATGAACCATCCCCCACGGATGACTTCAAACGAGTTGTCGTACACTGCGTAACAAAAGGCCTTCCGCTGATTGTGAGCAGTGATGCCAATGCTCATCACATCATCTAGTACAGCTCAGATATCAATTTGAGAGGCTCCAGTCTGATGGAATACTTAAGTAGATCTTGGATTACTTAACATAGGCAATCGCCCAACCTTCATGGTATCTAATAGAGAAGAAGTGTTAGACATAACGCTCTGCTCGAATAAAATTAGTCACGAATTGACGAATTGGCATGCATCAGTTGAGGAATCATTGTCTGATTATCGCTACATCTTCTTTGAACATTCAAATGTAACTTCGCAGACTTTGCGTTTTAGGAATCTCCGGTCAACAAACTGGGAACTCTATATTGAATTGGTTGCGACCAAATTTCATGGATATTCTCCGTCCATTGAAAATCCAGGTGATTTGGATTATGTCGTTGATACTACAACATCCAACATTATGGAAGCTTTTGAAGAAGCTTGTCCTCTGCGGTCTGTGAAGACTACAAGAGGGACCCCATGGTGCGATTCCGATCTTATTAGACTCAAGAAACAATGTAGAAGGAGTTGGAACAGACGCCGTTCAGCTGGATCAGAGTCGTTCAAGTTGACTGCGGCTGGAAAAACCTTTGTACAAATGTTTACAGTTTAAGTGAAGTTAGTCGGCTGAACAATAACCTTGCAAAATCTAAGGATTTCCAAGTGAACGAAATTGGCTTACCTAATGGTGACTTTATTTTTTCTGATGAAGAAGTTTTAGAACTTCCCCGGATGTGTGGACATAGCATCTACGGATGAACCAAATGTCTTTTCATGTAGTTACGAGTCTCTGGCCTCGGCTCGCAGTATCGTAACTACTGAATCGATCCAATGGGCACTCAATAGTTTTGCTTTCAAATCTCCAAGAGCAGATGGGATTTATCCTGTTCTGCTCCAAAAGGGATTTGGGTTTATCAAACATGTTTTGAAAAAGCTACTTGTAAGCAGTTTTGCTACTGGGCAGTGATGCATTTTAAACTGAACGCGAGCCAAAAGTGAACTGAACGCGTCCTAATTTTGTACGTGAACGCAGTAAACATTGAACTCTCGTGCAAGTTTCTGACGCTGCTCACGAACGGCCCGTTCACTTTAAAATGCACACTGAAGCACAAAACTCAAAAAATACTACTTTAAACTGCACTGAGTTCGTATCCCGTACAATGTATGGAACCTTCGATGTCCCTTGACATCTGTAGTAAATCTATCTGCTTTCAAATTTGTTTTAATCTTCCATGAAAACAATTTTCCTTTCGCGTTCATTTTTCTGCTCTTTTGCGTTCTAATTTTTGAACCGCTACTTGATCTTTCGTTCAAAAATTTGAACTGGAACTCGAACTGAACGCGTTCAAATGCAACACTGACTGCTACTGGGTACATTCCCAGATCCTTGCGTGATATTACTGTAAAGTTTATCTCGAAAGGAAAACGTGCGTCATATGAAGAAGCAAAGAGTTTTCGACCAATCAGTCTGACCTCTTTTCTTCTGAAATGTCTGGAACGCATTATCGATCATCACATCCGTGATGTTTATTTGGCAATCTGGAAAGTCCACTGTGACTCTTTTACACAAGGTTGTATACGATATCGAGAAAGCATTCGCTCAGAAGCAATCCTGCTTGGGTGTTCTCTTGGATATTGAGGGTGCCTTTGATAACGTGTCTTTCGACTCTATATTGGAAGCCGCACTAAACCATGGGCTACCTACAATGATTACCAATTGGATTCATCAAATGCTCAAAAACCGACAGCTCTTCTCGACATTGCGTCAAGCAGCGATTCGAAAATTGAGTGTTTGCGAATGTCCCCAAGGGAGAGTCTTGTCACCACTTTTGTGGAATCTCGTAGCAGATACGCTATTGAGGCAACTCAATAACTGCGGTTTTCCAACTTATGGATTTGCTGACGACTATCTAGCTCTGATAGTTGGTATGTGCATAAGCACCCTATTCGACCTGATGCAAAGTGCTTTTTAGGTAGTCGAGAGTTGGTGTCGCCAATATGGCCTTTCGGTTAACCCGAATAAAATATTCATTGTTCTTTTTACGGAAAGACGAAACCGCGATGGAATTCGACCTTTACGTCTTTTTGGCACTGAGATTAATGTAACCGATTAGGTAAAGTATGTCGGAGTCGTTCTAGATTCCAAACTTTCTTGGACTCCTCACATTGATTTCAGAGTCAAAAAAGCTTGCATGGCCTTCGGTCAATGCCGGCGAACCTTTGGTAAAACTTGGGGCCTCAAACCCAAGTATATCAAATGGATTTCCACAACAGTTGTTCGACCAATATTGGCATATAGATGTCTTGTGTGGTGGCAAAAGGGCGAAGTGAGAACAATCCAATCAAAATTGGGCCATCTCCAAGGGATGTGCTTGATGGCGATGTCTGGTGCGTTCTCTACGACTCCCACGTCAGCGCTCGAGGTTCTTTTCGACGTTGTGCCACTACACATACATCTTAAACAAGAAGCACTTTCTTGCTCTTACCGTTTATGGGTACTGGATCTACTGTAGAAAAATCCAGTGAATCGTAGATCTACACACACTTCGTTGTTTCCACTTTTGGTGAATTGGGACAAAATTGTCCTAGCTCCAAGTGATCTCACAATTGCTTGTCACTTTCCTTACAGGACATTTACCACACAATTCCCTTCACGGGAAGAGTGGACGTCTGGCTGTTTGGAAAAAAAGTATATCAAACAATATAGTATGTTACACTGATGGCTCCCTTCTTGAAGGCAGAACTGGTGCAGGAGTATATTCTCGTTAGCTAAGGCTGAACCAGTTTTACTCACTTGGTAGAAACTGCACCGTTTTTCAGGCGGAAATATTTGCTCTTATGTGTGGAGTGCAATCAGCACTTCAACAGCGCGTAATGGGTAAAGTCATATACTTCTGTTCAGATAGTCAGGCTGCTATAAAAGCTCTTGCTTCGGCCAACTCAAGGTCGAAGCATGTTATCGCATGTCGAACTCAAATTGAGGAACTGAATTCAGTCAACTCTGTAAACCTTGTATGGGTACCTGGCCGTTCTTCCATCGCTGGAAACGAATTGGCTGATGAGCTAGCTCGCGATGGAGTATCGCATGACTTCATTGGCCCTGAGCCAGCTATTCCAATTTCGAAGTGCTGGGTGAAGCTTCAGATTCATTCTTGGGCGGCAACTTAGCACAAGCAATATTGGAGTAGTTTGGAGTCGTGTCGTCAAACAAAATTGTACATTACTAAGCCATCTCCAAGGGTGGCGAAGTATTTAGCAATTTTTTTCAAAGCAGAATTGCAGTCTCGTGGTCAGAGCGTTGACAGGCCACTGCAGACTCAACTATCACATGGCAAATATTCATCGTGCTGACTCATTTGTGTGTGATAGTTGTGACTCCGATTATGAAACTTCGTATCACCTGATATGTAACTGTCAAGTTTTTGCGCAAATGCGATTCCAATTACTTGGTAAACACTTATTAGGTGAAACTGAATTCAGAAGCCTGAATCTTCAGGACATTCTGTTATTCTTAACCCGCTGTGGTAATGAGCTATAGGCTCTCTTTACGCTCATGCGTTTTGCAGTGCCCTTTTTAGGAACCCATTGTGGTATGGAGCTACATGCTCTCAATTCGCTCTCAATGCGATCTTCCCTCTTCAAGGGACGCCACTCCTATTTCCTCCCATCTTTCCCTTCCCTTGCCTTTCCCATCGGGTAGATGATGAAATAGGCTCAAATATGGCGATGGTACATATCTCCCTACTGGTGGGGAACGTGCCTTTGGAGTCGGCCTTCTGATACCTGATACCTGAAAGTGATATTGGCTTAGATATAAGATTTAATAATTCTGGAAGTGATATCTACAATTTACGCCTGGAACACTATAAGCATATCATATTTAGTGTTACAGTCAACTCTCCCTAACTATTTTGAAAGGACCATCGAGTTATGGATGTATCGACTCAAAGAACATAAAACCAGTGCAACTGCGATCCAATGGGCCATCGAGTTAGCCATGAAAACCAATTTCTACTATGGTTCTCTAACTCGATATCAAGATACGGAATATCGAGTAAGGGTTAACTGTATTTAAAATCGAATTTAAAGCAGTGAGCTGTTCATTAGATTTTCTAACATCAAATTTTGCTATGGTTCAGAATATCCAGGAATAAAATTTTGATACAGTCGCCTCTCCACATCTCGATATTGAAGGGATTATCGAGATAGGGAGAGATCGAGACAAAGAACATTAATTTAATAAACACTAGATTGAAAATCACTCCGTTACTAGGAAAACAATAAACAAACAAACTTCATTTCGAGTTTCCAAATTGTTCTAAATTGCTTAAATCTGGTCTAGTAACCTTTGATAATGTTCATATCGACATAATGAGAGAAAATTGGGAACAAACAATCAACAGGAATACATCGAGATATGGAGATATCGAGATAAGGAGGATATCGAGATATGGAGAGAGAAATCGTATGCAGAATGAAGGGACCGAAGAAATCATAGACATAGAGAGAGATATCGAGATGTAGAACATCGAGATGTGGAGAATGGACTGTATTATCTTTAGATCTTTTACCTCTAATGTCAATCAAGTTGGGCAGTTATTGTGCGGTTGAAACGATAATGTAACGAGAGACAGGGTGATCATAAATAATGTTCTGATACGTGAACAGAAGTTTGTTACTCCTGAAAATCATTGATCGGTAATTAATAATCATTTGACAAAATATGCATACAAGTTTTGCTCCCTTTTGAGAACTTTGGAATTACTTAAGATCGTTAGTATAAATGATGACGGTCCAACATAACGGCCCTCACACGGCTCAACCGCAATCTAACAGTATCATAATGAACTGCCACATTTGTCGCCACTCATTTTCACCCATCGCCTTTGAAGGTGGTGATTATGTATTCATTGCGCTGTGAGTTGCCACTACCATCACGGATTCCTATTGTTGTAGGGGTTCCTACCTACTCTACCAAAAGTGTTCAAAATGGGAATCTTGGCGTAACAAACAGTGAGGGGCCAGTTTTGCATGGTCCCAAAGCGGACTTGGTCACATCGTCCGCGCACTGCAACACCACAAAGCTCATTAGCATAAGAAATTATGAAAATAATATTTATTCAAATTTTTCCATCCGTGCACTACATTTTTCGTACAACCTCGATTATGGTGTGGTGGGGATTACTGGCAGAAAAAATGTATGTTTGAAACGCTTCCATCGTATCGTGCCTTTATGAAGGCAACCGCATTGCTTCTCAATGTGAATCAGCTACTCTGCAATCCGAAAATTGGACCTCGGTTCGTTTAATTAACGTTTTGTGCCATTATTGGTTGCGGGAAAATCTTCCATTGTTGAAGTTTTTTTCTTCGCTACCTGCTATGGCCTGTGGAAGAAATAATGAAGCATTGCCCATGGTTTCGGTTCAAATCCATTGTTGTGCGGATAATTCTACAATTCTAGAGTTCCCACCTTGAGATGCAATCCACCTTATACTCAAAATGCTTGACCTGACAACCCTATCCCCAAAAGTCCTTCCAGAGAGCTCAGTAATTTCCCTTACTTTCCCTTTAACGCCAATTGGGTTCTCCCGGAAACTGCGGCAACCATCGCACCCAAAAGCTCATATTTTTCCACCTAATTATAATTGGTACCTGCAGCCCAGTGAAGCCTAATTATGTTGGGGCCACGCAGAGTTCGACAACCTCAACAACGGCAGCTTCAACGGTGGCCCAAACGAACGAAGATTCATTTCTTTAAATTTCCCACAAACCGCCCGAGATGTGGTCCTGACCACCACTGCCATGTCCACCAGTTCGTGATTCTCAACCCGTGCACTCTATTTCTCCCGGAGATAATTTTAATAATTTGAAGAAACCGAGAAAAAAACGGGAAAGGAAGCAGCACTCTCTGCTTTGTTTTGGTCCAACAAACTTTTTCGAAAGTAGATAGGATTCTCCTTAGCCTAGTGGTTAAATTTGCGGCTGCAAAGCAAAGTCATGCTGAAGGTGCCTGGGTTCGATTCCCGGTCGATCTAGGATCCTGGACCATAATGGGAATTTCTTTAAATTCCCATTGCATATATTATTATCGTACATGCCACATGATGTACGAATGCAGAAATGGCAACTTTGGCAAAAAAAAAACATTGAATTAATAACTATGGAAGTACACTTAGAACACTAAGCTGACAAGCCGGCTCTTGTCCCAGTGGGGACGTAATGCTATGAAGAAGAAGAATAGGATCCTCCACCGAACGCAAAGAAGTCGGTGAGCGACACCGAATGAGTCAGAGTGAGGTGATTATGCTCACGTCACGCGATCGGTTCATCCCGCCGAGCGATCGTGTTCGGGTTCGTGTCAGTGCTGATAGGGCGCGATGGCAAATTAAAAGATCGAATTTGACTGCCTTCGGAGAGCAACGAGCCCCGAAATGGTCGCACGAAATGGGCCCCGAAGCAGGATCGAACTGTGTCGAGCGCCGAATTAGTTGCAGGAAAGGTGTGCTTCGAAGGGATAGTGCTTCTGTTTTGGCCATGAACGATAGGGAATCATGTGGAGTTGAATATCCTGACGAGATGAGTAAAACTGCAAACAATGTTCTAAATATGGATGACTGGAGAACGACAGGCTCGAAATTGTTGATCCTTGAATACATAAAAGGTTATTTAAATTTCTTTATTTGAACCACCAGATCAGACCCAAAATATGAGCGGGATCCATTTACTTTAATGAGAGGACGAATTTAAAGTTTGTATAAAGCAGGTGAAATCAACTCACCTGTAAGAAAACTGAACTGCTACGGCAAATGAAATGTAATATGTTGTCAACAAAATGTTAATAAAATCTTAAAATTCGTTTTGCCAAATTAGGATGATAGTGTTGTCTAATAACACAGAACACCTAGAAATAAGAAATGAATGTAATGTTTGGAATGATACTAATAAATAAATTAGAAAAAAAGTTTGTGTGAAGGAAATCGTTGGTAAATGCAGGGCATCGCGTACCATTGGTACTTTACGTACCAATGCACAAATAAAAAAAAGACCCATCTATGTGGTTCTAAGCCTCTTGCCCAGCAACTCCTACCTCTACCTCCTCGTAGTACTAACCGGGGTACGAGCAACATTAGGGAAGATCGAGTAACCAATCCTGGTGGGAATTTTCGTCGTATGCTGATAGGAAAAGGAGGTTTGCTTCTGCAAACTTGGAGCATCCGTACTCCATGTTTAAAGCGGCTCACAACAGCGGTTATAGACAGAAGTGGAAGCATCAGACCCATCTGTCCCAAAAGAAAAAGCACCGACTGGAGGAGACGGAATGCGAAGAAATTGTATTACGGCGTGTCTGGTAAAACAATATTATCACAAAAAATAGGCATCGCTAAATCTTTTACCATTCAAAAATATACGTTTTTAGCTTATTTTTTTACGTGTTCCCCCCAAGAAAAAAAAATCCACCGAAGGATCCCGAACATTTTTTTTAAATTTTATATTTTTGTTTCTTAAAATACACTATTTTTATATGTGAACATGGTAAACGTTTTTTCTTCTCTCAGACTCGATGGTAACCTAAATTTCAAATGAAAGTTGAATATATATATCTTTGCTATATGTTGTAATGGACAAATATGTCCTATGTGATCTTGTGGACTTAATAAGCCATAGGACACTTATTCGTACAGTGGTACTACACAGTCAGTTTAGTTCAAGGCAGCACATTTGGGTAGTGACATCAAATGTCACTTTTGCTGAGATGGCAGCATACGACCTTTAACCAAGATTTGCACAGTTGAGATCGGCTTTCTGGTTTAAGTGTGTATTTGATTCTAGCATATAACTGTTTCTTATCATGGCTAGAATACATGAACATTCTTCTTCTCCTGTCTGGAATTACACCCCTATTGGGACGAAGCCAGCTTCTAAAAGTTCTTTGGATACTTATTAACTAAGAATTATCTACGCCAATCGTTCATAAATGTGTTGGTATTTTGTAAGTAAGAAAAATTTTCTTGACCGTTGAGATTGAACCATCCTAAAAAAAAAATCATAACAATTTCACGTAGCTTTTCCTCCAGTTACATATTTCAGTGGTTAATTCCGTACAAATTCAAGCTGAAAACTATTGATTCGAAATACAGCTCTAATGAACTATTTTTACACATCAATAAAACTTGCTGTTGTGTTGATTTTTTTCTGTTCGGATGCACCACTGCGACCATTATTTAGTTCTATTGTGGCATTACCCGTATCCTTAGTGTATAGTGCAGGTCGCATTAGTCCTTTTCCTTCTTCTTCCTCTTGGCATAAAAGTCCCCACAGGAACAGAGCTGGTTTCTCAGCTTAATGTTCTTATGAGCACTTTCACAGGTGAAAGGTTTATTTGCTTAAACTGCTATTTTTGCATTCATATATCGTGTGGTAGGTACGATAATACTCTCTGCCCGGAGAAGTTAAGGAAATTTCCTTTACGAAAAGATCCTGGACCGACCGGGAATCGAACCCAGACACCTTCAGCATGACGTTGCTTTATAGCCACGGACTCTAACTACTCGGCTAAGAAAGGTCTCGCTTTAGCTGCGGTACCCAAAGTAAATGCAAAGATATTTCGGAGTAACTCCTAGAGGATTTTCCAAACGAGCTTCTAGAGCAACTTCCATGGGAACTACTAGTTGTCCTTCGGAAATTATTTCAGGAATTACTATGGAATTGCTTCAAGGAACTACTCTGGATCTTTCAGAATTTTTCCGGAGATTCTTTGAAATACTGCCCCACGAATTCATCCAAGTATTCCTCATGAATTTATCTATGAAAAGTTTCAAAAACTTCATCGGAAATTTTATAAGGAATTCTATAAAAAGTTTTTGTATTTGAATCATTTAGGAGTTTTTTTAGATAAATTCTTAAGCAACAATTTAGGAAGTTCCGACAGCAATTTTCCACGAATTCTTGCGGAGGAGCTCCTAGCGGAACTTCCGGAGGAAATCCTTGCGGAACATCTGGAGCAACACATTTAGCACATGTTGAATTTCTAAAGGAACTCTTGAGGTGAAACAGTTTAAAATTCAACTTCTTAGATTGCACTTAGTGCCAGTTTAGTTCCTTTGAATACGTGAGAAGGGGCACAAGTCGGCCATCGTGACAACCATCTTTGGATTCCGAGATATTTCACCTTAAGATAATTTGCAAAGAAACTCTTAGGGGAGCTCCCGGAAGCACTCCTGGAGAAACTTCCTACAGAAATCCTAAAGAAACTTCCGAAAGAACTCCGGATTGGGGAAGCATTTGGAGAAACATCTGGAGGAACTTCTTGGCATACTTCTGAATTCCTAGCAAAACTTCAGGAAGAATATTGAGGGTAACTTCTGGAGGATTTGTTATAGGATCTTCTGGAGTAAATCCTGAGAAAAATTGAGATGGAACTCTAAAGAAAACTTTCAGAAGAAATCATAAAGAAACTTCCGGAAGAATTCCAGCATTGGGAATATTTCTACAGAACATCCATAGGAACACATATTTGAACCTGTGGAGGAACTACTATAGAAACTGCCAAAGGAACTCCTACAGGAATTAAAAAAAACTGCAACGGGAACTACCGAAGGAATTTCTACGGATTCTTCCAGAGAAACTACTACGAGATCTTTCAGAGGCACTCCCTCAGGAACTTCCAGAGAACGTCTTGGAAATTCTAAGGGAACTCGTGGAGGAACTTCAATAGAAACTTCTAGAACTCATAAAGGAGTTTCCGGATAAACTCAAACAGAAATTTTCGGAGGAATTAAAACAGGATCTTCTGCAGTAACTTCTCGAGGAAATCCTTCAGAAACTTCCGAATGAACTCCTACATGAACTCATGGAGGAGCTCTGGAGGATTTTCTGGAACTTCCGAAGGACCTCCCTCGAGAGCTTTCCCAGACAACCAAAATGTACGTATAACGAAATCACCTGGAGGCTTTGCATGTGCAAAATTTCACTTATAAGATGTCGCGAAAAGGCCTTCTACGTACAAAAGTCGAGGCGATAAACGTGCATATATCATGCAACTAGGAGGAGATTTGGGGGTCAAAGATAATTGATTAGATGATCTTATTGAAAACGGAAAGGAACAAAACAGATGGACGAATAAACGGTATGTGTCAATGTATGTCAATGTATTATATTTTTTAATAAATTGTTACTATGCTTGTTGAGAAGTGTGTGATCCTTTGACTGCGACGCTTGCTCCTGCGGGGGCGGGTGAAGCGTTCAGGATCGAACGTGTCAGTTGCGTCGTTCGCGTAGTGCTGCGGAAAAGTCATAGTGTATTTTTCGCGTAGTGCAGTGAAATCATATGTCCTTTTATATCTAATTAATTATAACTTTTTTTCAGTAATGGATCGGATATATCAGGTAAACTCAAAATTGATATTTATGTACTTATTATCATATGTTATATATTATGCTCTAAATTGAAGAATTGAGCTCATCCTCCTATACACCCTACCCTACTACAGTCGACCTTCCACATCTCGATTTCTCTCCCTATGTCGATTATTGTTTCGGTCCATTCATTCTGCATACGATTTCTTTCTCCATATCTCGATATGTTCCTGTTGATTTTTTGTTCCTAATTTTCTCTCTATATGTCGATATGAACATTATCAAAGGTTACTAAACCAGATATAAGCGATTCAGAACAATTTGAAAAATTGAGATGAAGTTTATTTGTTTATTATTCTCCTAGTAACGGAGTGGTTTTCAATCTAGTGTTCATTAAATTCATGTTCTTCGTGTCGATCTCTCCCTATCTCGATGGTCCCTTCGATATCAAGAAGTGGAGAGGCGACTGTAACACAATCTCCCAATCCCGCGACGTATATGAAGATAGCTTGGGTTCCCTGTATCTTCTTAAGTAGACGTTGAACTAACATTCCTTCCCTTCCCCTAGCGATTGTGAGGACGTGGCCAGGTTACAATGTGATGCTTGTTTTGTGTATTTCTATTATTGCTGTGTGCATTTGAAACGCAAATATCAAATGCGGGAACACCAAACGCAGTAAGATTTTTCACAAGTAATGCGAAGTCAAAATTTGATTTTCTTTGCTAGGTTGGCGGTGATATGGATCATGGTTGCTAAGTATCCTTTGATTGCTTTGTGTTACCGAATTTGAAGCCCAGTTAGCCAAGGTTTGCACGTCAAACGCAAACAGCAATATGTACAGAAAGACGTTCATCCCAAACAATTTTTGCGATATATAGATTTTTCAAAACCAATAGAGTTGAGCATTGTACAGCCACCCACGATTTGTGCAGTCGTTAATGCTATGCAATGCTAATTATTACTACGCTTGTTAAAATAGTAAAGTTAACCTAAATTTTCAATTCTATCAACGTTCAAGGATCCGTCATCGTAACCAACTAAACTTCAAGAGCAGTTTTTTTTTTATTCAAAACTAAAAATTATTCGATGAAAATATGTTCACTGTGTTTCAGTTGAAGAATAGAATACAATTAACACATTTTCGTGTAAATTTCCTTGATTTTGAAAAAAACACAGCTTTTGAAATTCCGAAATTAATGACGGGTCTTGCCCCCTTAAACCAATTTATTGAAAACCTTCTCAAACTCAAGTTTACAACATCCCCCAACCACCCCCGAACCAACTCCTGGTTACGCTACTGAATGCGAGTGTATAAATTTTCTACCGAACTTACCTGTTATACTATGCGACTTAACTAATGATAACAAATGTTGATTTGACAGCTGCTATGGATTGATTCGACTTACTTTGTACGAGTGTACGGGACTAAACAAAATGTATAAATGAACTCCGAAAAAAAGCGTTTTATGCGAGGAAACTCAGCAATCAGACGATTTTATCAACCGTGTGTTGAGGGTTTGATGTAATTTGTATGAATAAACGAGTTATTACGTGAACTTTCATGCGAGTTCTGGTTGTTTGGGTCCAGACGAACTTACAGCATAATGCAGCTGTACAATTTTGACAAAACAGTGATGTTAGATAAGGAGAGGGAGAAGTAACACCATAATTTCTGCTTTCAAACAATATCACCATAACACCGACAAACAGACGTAACACTGACGGAATTTCCATCGACTACTCATTTTGCGATCATTTCAAATTTTCTGCGAACGGGCTTCGTGATACAGTTATATCACGTTGCTTGTATCATGACACAACTCGGTAGTCTGAACGTCTTTTAATACGACATGCACTACCCTAAGGATACGGGTGATGTCAGAATAGATCTAAAACCTGGGCTTAGTGACGGACCCGAACAGGAAAAAAATAATATAGAATCATCGAGAGTGACGCCTTGTTTGTAATCCAAATTCGGTGTTGCATGCAGTAAATGTACCGAACTTCTCTTAACTGGATTGTAAGATATTTTAAAACCATTTAGGACCAAGCGGCTTAAAAATAGGAGAATAAAAACAAGACAAATAAAAAAAGAAAAAGAAGTTAATTAACATTGGACAATTGAAGTACGTAATTAAGAAGATAATTAAAAAAATATGGTTCGTTAACGAGGATTAGTTTTGGAAATTGGCCCATTCGGCGACAAACGTAATCGTTCAGTGATCCACACAATTTTCAAACAAATAAACAACAATGTTTTCGTTTGTTTTTTTTGTGTCAAAGTTGCAGGCGGATGGGTTTTGGTTAAATTTTCATTCTCATTATCCTTCCGAAAACACTGAATTAGTGCATCCATCCAAAATGCTTCGTAGCACGCAAATTTCTCGTTTTTCTAATCTCCCATTGCTCATCATTTTCCCCCTCGGGAGATGAATCTTCAAACGTGTTCATGTTTTTTTTTCGTGTGGTCAATTGAAGCCCATCCAAAGTCTAGGCTTTCGTCATGGATAATTCAAAAATTTGCTGATTGCTCAATTATCTTGCACTTTTTTTTGCGAAATGCTTGAGAACGGAATGGGAGATAATGACAAGTAGTGCCTGCATTCCTGCAGCCTAACCTGACAAGACAAAGCTCCGCGTGACAGGACTCTTCAAAACATTGAACAACAGAAGCAACTTGTCAGCAGCCAACAGCCAGCGAAGCGCAGTGCAGCAGCCAACAAACGAACGACCGGAATGATGATGCAGAAATGAATGCACGGCACAGTGGCGCAAGACGAAACGTTAAAAATTGAAATTATTAAAATATTCTACAGTATACAGCAGTGGTTGACATTCATTTAGTTGAACCAAAATGGCTTAGAAATGATAACTTTCCGTGTATGGGTGTTGTAGCTCATGAAAACATATTCCATCAAGTTTGGAATTCAACGACCGTTTAAGGTTATACAAGAACTTCTTCGGGTACAGGCCTCCAGATGTAAGAGCGTAACCAGTGATTTTTCGGAGCATTATGAACAAGGTTGCAGAGTTGGGAAAAGTTCTGAGATTCACACTACAGTAGGCAAGCGTAGCGAATCACAGTCACCGGAGCCAGTGAAACTCACGCGTATCGCTGCTGTAGGCAAAATGCCTTGAAAATAGCAAAACACCCGTTGCTAAGGGCAACCCAAAACTACTGTAGAAAAATGTTCTATTTCCCGTTGCATTTCCCGCATTTGCAGCCTTCAATGACACTCCTGATTTAGAAAATTCATGTACCCAACATAGGCTACTTGATGAGATTCCCAATTTTGAACTACTGTATTAGGACAGCCACATGATTTTCGCAAAAACTCAAGCCTACTACTATTACCATTCCCAGCACTGAAGGTTGACACTTATACGAGCTTATATAATTACACTGAACTGGAACTCCTGGTAGAGTTCAGTTCAACGATTATTTAAAGTTATCCAAAAGCTGCTTGGAGTACAGGTCGTCAGATCTACAATAGTTAGGAGTGACCTTTCAGAAATTTGAAAACCAAGAAAATATCTATGCAGGCTCATATAGTTAGGCTGTACCAAGTTTTGAGTTCAACGATTATTCAAGATGATTCAAAACCTCATTCAAGTCCAGGTCTTCAGATCTACAATCGTAGCCAGTGATCATTTGGAGGATTATGAACGTGGTGATGCCTTTAGGGCTTATATAATTATACTCTACCTAGATTGGAGTTCAACGACTGTTTGAAGTTATTCAAGCACTTCTTGGGTTCAGGTCGCCAGACAAAGCAAGCAAAACGAATAACCTTTCATAGCCTTACAATTAAGAATAATATCCGCAAAGATTCATATAGTTGAATTTATACAATTTTGAATTCAGCGACCTGTAATAGTTATCTTAAAGTTCCTTTGAGTTCAGGCCTTCAGATCTACAAGCGTCAGATATATGAATAAGATTAATGCTCATATAGCCTCATGACAGCATGTTCTGTCAAATCGTGTGCTCAATGACTGTTCAATGTCATCCAAGAACTCCTTTGATTATAGGCCTTCAGATCTACATGTATCTACAGGAACATTGATATAGGCTCTCTAGCTACAATTGTTGATTCGAAGGCCTTACTCACAGAAGTTTTTGGGTAACCGTTAACAATCTTTGATTTCAAAACTTGTTGGAACATATTATATTGAGCCATTTTGGATGTGAAATTTGCGCCACTGTGCATCGTAACTCTGAAATGGCTCCAAGCGGAAAACGGAATAAGGTTGCAGTTTCAGTGTGCTCACTCGGGGCTCAAACGGTGGCGAAACGTGAGCTTCACAATCAATTAAATGTGACGCTTCTGCTGGCAGTTTGTGGCTCTAAAGTTGTATCGGAGATTTTCTTTCCGCTCTCACAGCAGAGATTCGAAGAACTCATCCGGGGGTTTCGAAATGCCCTCCTTAAATAAGGCACCCCTCGATGTGAGGTTTATTTTGAGTCGTCATCATCAGCTTGAGAAGCTTAAATTTCGGTGGCCAAAGGCGTGCTTCACTCTCACCCTCCGACGAGCCTTAACTAGCCTTCAAATATGTTAATTTGGTAAGCTTCTGATTCTTCTGACACAGCATCTCACGGTTCCATCCATCCAATCACGGTTCTCAGCGTCAGGTCGGACCCGTTTAAGGAGGTAGTCAAGTATAGAAAAATTTTAATTAGAATTTTAAACCTGCCTCCCTCTCGTCCAGCTTGAGATCTCGTCGAATTGCCACCCGCCGGGAAGGTTCAGATTCCGTCCTTTTTTTTTGGCCCCTGATTGCTTCTTTCATCCATCCAAACACACATTCACGATCCAATAACGAAACACAATGGCAGCCAGTGATGCGCGGATTTTGGATGGATTGGGCATTCACGGATCGTTGCCGATGAGTGGTGGGTTTACGTATCGAGGTGCGTAAATGCGGAAAACAGTCAGTCAGTGGGATTTAGAGCACGATTTCAAAGCACTTTCTCGAGATTTGAATGGATCGTGGTGGGGGTGCTCCCGATGAAAGATTTTAAAAAGTCACATGGGAAGCCAGGGGTTGTCAGAACAGATGTATATTGCTACTATGTTGTTGATATCCCGGAGTTTTAGGAATGTAATTGGACAATGATCATTGGAATTTTAATTTGAAGATTCTGGAGGACTCCGGATGTTGGAGTATTCGTACTTCCGTCCTCAAGTTTAATACACTCAACTCTCCATTACTCGATATTCAACGGACCATCGAGCAAGAGAGGTATCGAGGGAGTTCTCTAATTCGATATCAAGTTTCAAAATATCGAGTAAGGGAGAGTAGACTGTACACCTTTTTCTTTGTGGGTGAAGTGCTAACAACGATTAACGTTGCACTCCCAAAATTTTTATATGACATGGCACGTAAGCTCTCTTGAATTTTTTTTCCAGTAATTCCTTCAAAATCGCTCCAGAAGTTGTTTCAGGAGATCCTTCAAGTATTCCTTCAGAAGTACTGGGGTTAGTCAAAATGGTACAATTTTTCTAAAATTTAAATGCTTACAATTTTTCAAATAAAGATGATATTGGATGGAATCGGAAGCATACGATGGCAAATTTAATAATAAAACACCTACACGTTCATGCTTCCAGTGGGAATTTTGCCCTTTGAAGGAAGCACCACACTAGACAACGGACTAGCATGCAACGCCCAGTGGTACAGTCGGAGAACATTCCTCACGAAAAGTTTTCCGGCCTGCAGCGGGAATCGAACCCACATACCTTAGCACGATGCAGCTAAATGCCTAGTGACACTAACCGCACGGCTACGAAGCCCACAAACTTTTTAAAACTAGAGATGTTTGAAAATTTTTAAAAATTTGACGTATGACCCTAAATTTGAATCTAATAAGTCATCATTTTGAATATGGCAAAATAATTTGCATCACGCTAACATGATCGAATACAATCATTTTTGAAAGTATGAATGCATTTTAAACAAAATATGGTAATACTACAATTTTGGTCTAGCACCTCCTGTCCCCCAGTTTCGGACAGCTTGATCTGTTACATGATATCTTTGTAATTTTCCAGTGCGCATCGTACCTTCGTGCTGTGCGTACACGAATTCTCTCTGCTCTTGGAAGTTTTCTTAAAAACTACCTAAAGCAATAAAACAGTACTTTTCAGTGCTACAAAAACAGTACTTTTCAGTGCTAAAATTAAAAACGGTACTTTTCAGTGCTACCAAAACAGTACTTTTCAGTACTATTTTTTCTACTATTGATCCCTTTACGATCCTTGTTTGGACCCGTGCCTTCGATTTTTCGTTGGACCCGTTGGCGAAAGCTAGCGGTGGTAATCCTTCTTGGACACCGTCTAGGGAAAAAACCTCTCGAAGGTCACGTCTTCTTTCGTTTATTAACTAAACATGGTATCAAAAACAAACAAAAGGAAGGGTGAATCTCTGAATTCACTACTTCCTTCCAAAAAAGTGGGTTTCAAAACTGTCACTACACGTGGCAAGAATGGAAGAAAGGACGTTTCCCCGGAATGCGAACTTTCTTCCAAGGTTGAAATGAATAATTGTATCGAAATGAGCAATCAGTTTGATGCTCTAGACAAATTTTCCGAACACCAAATCGAAGCAGCCTCTAGCCCAGGCTCTTTGATTCAAGTGAGGAAGCAAAGAGTGCCGCCTATCGTGGTCAGTTGTTCCGAATTTGCGGGATTTAGGCAGGAGATCTTGAACTCCATTAGGGGAATCAAGGTTTCCTTCCAAATCGCAAAGAAAGGAGACTGTCGCGTTTTGTCGGATACTCTTAGAGATCGTGAACTTCTTCTCAAACATCTTGAAGAGAAGAAGCACAATTTTTTTACTTATGACGACAAAACTGAACGTTTGTTCAAAGTTGTCTTGAAAGGTCTCTCAAGTGACTATAAATCACCTGAAGAGATCAAAAATGGAATAAATGATATATTTGGATTTTCCCCAGTCCAAGTAATCATTATGAAAAAGAGAACCCAATCTGGCATTGTTCGGAAAGGGCTTTCTCAAGAATTTTATTTAGTTCACTTTAACAAAAAATAACTAAATAATATTAAAGCTTTAGAAAAAGCAAAACTTTTGTTCGATGTCCGTGTGACGTGGGAACATTTCCAGAAACCTGGAGGAAATTACCAGAACCCCACTCAGTGCCGTCGGTGCCAAAAGTGGGGTCATGGTACAAAAAATTGTCGCATGGATGCTAAATGCATAATTTGCGGAGGTTCTTCTCACGCTAAGGACGTCTGTCCAGTGAAGGAAGATACCACCAAATTCATATGCTGTAATTGCGGGGCTAACCATAAGTCCAATTTTTGGAATTGTCCTTCACGCAAAAGGGTCATTGAGGCTCGTGCCAGGCAGATGAAAGATAATATCCGTTACGATAACGGTCGTTTCCGGAATTTGCCTGGTAGAGTATCGAACAATGCTCATTTTTCAGTTAACGATCGCTTGATCATGAATCATACCCATCAGGAAAATCATAATCATGCTCATTCACAAGCTAATTTTAATCCGTCGTGTAGCCGTTCGAATCTTTCTTTTTCGAATGTATCTACCCACGGTAAATCCTTTGCCGATATCGTAGCAGGAAATTCGAACTCCTCCCCTGTTCGATCAATGGGTACCCATTCTACTTGTTTCAAATCAAATGGAAAAAAAACCCTACCGCCACAGGTAACTCCGCTTCTTCGTCTACCGGAAATTCTAATGGGAAATCACATGACATGTCTGCCTCTGATTTTAATTTTCTAACTGAACAATTGAACCTAATGATTGATGCAATGTTCAAAGCCACCACTATGACTGAAGCAGTCCAAGTAGGTGTAAAATTTACAAATCAAATTGTTATTGGATTACGTTTTTCTAATGGATCCAAATAATAATTTAAATATTTTAAATTGGAATGCTCGTTCTCTGAATGGTAAAGAGGACGAGCTGTTTAATTTTCTTACGGTTAATAACGTGCATATAGCAGTTATTACCGAAACGTATTTAAAACCTGGATCTAAACTCAAAAGAGATCCTAACTTTTTTGTTTATCGTAATGATCGACTTGATGGGGCATGTGGAGGAGTTGCAATCATCATTCATAGGCGTATAAAACATCAACTGTTTTCATCATTTGAAACCAAAGTTTTTGAAACTTTAGGTGTTTCTGTTGAAACACAGCTTGGTAAATATACTTTCATAGCTGCCTATTTGCCTTTTCAATGCTCTGGACAGCAAGTTAATTTGCTCCAAACTGACTTGCGTAAATTGACTCGCAATAAGTCAAAATTTTTTGTCATTGGTGACTTTAATGCCAAACATCGGTCATGGAATAATTCTCAAAGTAATTCCAACGGCAGAATTTTATTTGATGTGTGCTCTTCAGGATATTTCTCAATTCAATACCCTGATAGCCCCACATGTTTTTCCTCTTCTAGAAATCCATCTACGATTGATTTGATCTTAACCGACTCTAGTCATCTTTGTAGCCAACTGATTACTCATGCTGATTTTGATTCTGATCATGTCTCTGTTACATTTCAAATATCCCAAGCAGCGATTCTCAATCCTATCCTTGATGTTAACATTTCTTTAGAAACTAAACTTGATATTGACAATGCTCTTGAAACTTTAACAAATTCCATTGTTGAAGCCCGGAGCATTGCAATTCCAAAATGTGAAGTAAAATTTGAATCCGTGATTATAGACGAAACTCTTGATCCGTCTTAAAAACGTGAGGAGAAGGCAATTTCAACGGCCCTTTTGGAAATTATCTAAAATCTTGAAAAAACCTCAGAAGCCAATACCGGCATTGAAAGAGGAAAACAAATTATTACTAACTAATTGCGAAAAAGGTCAAAAACTAGCTATGCAGTTTGAAAGTGCGCACAATTTTTATTTAGGACTTACTAGTCCAATTGAAAATGAAGTTACTCAGGAGTTCGAAAATATTCTCAATCAAGAGAACGTTTTCGAAAATGCCTGGGAGACTGATTTGGAAGAAGTGAGAACTATTATTAAAAAATTCAAAAACATGAAAGCTCCTGGCGATGATGGAATTTTCTACATCCTCATCAAGAAACTTCCAGAAAGTAGCTTATCATTTTGAGTTGATATATTTAACAAATGTTTTCAATTAGCATATTTTCCTGACAAATGGAAAAATGCTAAGGTTGTTCCAATTTTAAAACCAGACAAAAATCCTGCAGAAGCTTCTAGCTATCGTCCAATCAGTTTGCTTTCCTCCATCAGTAAACTTTTTGAAAAGGTTATTTTGAACAGAATGATGGCCCACATCAACGAAAATTCAATTTTTGCCAATGAACAGTTCGGATTCCGCCATGGACATTCGACCACTTTTACGTGTAACAAATTTGATCCGTTCCAACAAATCTGAAGGCTACTCTACTGGTCTTGCTCTTCTAGACATAGAAAAAGCATTCGACAGTGTTTGGCATGAAGTTTTGATCGTAAAATTAAAAAACTTTAATTTTCCAACATACATTGTTAGAATAATTCAAAGTTATCTGTCAAATCGTACACTTCAGGTTAATTATCAGAACTCCAGATCTGAAAGACTTCCTGTAAGAGCTGGTGTTCCTCAAGGCAGCATTTTGGGACCAATATTATACAATATTTTCACATCTGACTTATCTGAGTTACCTCAGGGATGTCAAAAATCTTTATTTGCGGATGACACAGGCCTCTCCGCCAAAGGACGAAGCCTGCGTGTCATCTGTAGTCGATTGCAAAAAAGTTTGGATATTTTTTCTTCATACTTGCAAAAATGGAAGATTTCTCCTAATGCTTCCAAACCTCAACTAATAATATTCCCACATAAACCAAAAGCTCTTTATTTGAAACCTTCAAGTAGACATGTTGTCACGATGAGAGGGGTTCCAATAAATTGGTCAGATGAAGTTAAGTATCTAGGGCTCATGCTAGATAAGAATTTAACTTTCAAAAATCATATTGAGGGCATTCAAGCCAAATGTAATAAATATGTAAAATGTCTCTATCCCCTTATTAATAGAAAATCAAAACTTTGTCTTAAGAACAAGCTTTTGATTTTCAAACAAATTTTCAGGCCAGCCATGTTGTATGCTGTACCAATATGGACCAGCTGTTGTAATACCAGGAAGAAAGCTCTGCAGAGAATTCAAAATAAAATTTTGAAAATGATTCTGAGGCTTCCTCCCTGGTATAGTACCAATGAGTTACATAGAATATCCAATGTTGAAACATTGGAACAATTGTCAAATAAAATAATCAATAATTTCAGGCAAAAATCGTTAAAATCTTCTATTGCCACGATTAATGCGTTATATGTTTAGGTTAAGTTAGGTTAAGTATATTAAAAACGTTTTTTTCTCTTATAAGCAGGTGAAATCAACTCACCTGTAAAAAAACTGAACTGCTACGGCAACTGAAATGTAATATCTTGTTAACAAAATGTTAATTAAATCTTAAATTTGTTTTACCAAATTAGGATGATAGTGTTGTCTAATAACACAGAACACCTAGATATAAGAAATTAATGTAATGTTTGGAACGATACTAATAAAGAAATTAAAAAAAAAAATTGTTATTTTCGCAACAGTGTCTCAAAATACATTCATTTTTCATGGTTTTCATCGATCATGGTATCAAAGATGCAATTAAAGTAAGAAGAATGAAAATCCAGAACAACACGAAAAATGTGTTGTTTTTCATCATATATGAAAGAGATTTTTTGATGACCAACTTGCAATGCAATGTTCAAAGCCACCACTATGACTGAAGCAGTCCAAGTAGGTGTAAAATTTACAAATCAAATTGTTATTGGATTACGTTTTTCTAATGGATCCAAATAATAATTTAAATATTTTAAATTGGAATGCTCGTTCTCTGAATGGTAAAGAGGACGAGCTGTTTAATTTTCTTACGGTTAATAACGTGCATATAGCAGTTATTACCGAAACGTATTTAAAACCTGGATCTAAACTCAAAAGAGATCCTAACTCTTTTGTTTATCGTAATGATCGACTTGATGGGGCATGTGGGGGAGTTGCAATCATCATTCATAGGCGTATAAAACATCAACTGTTTTCATCATTTGAAACTAAAGTTTTTGAAACTTTAGGTGTTTCTGTTGAAACACAGTTTGGTAAATATACTTTCATAGCTGCCTATTTGCCTTTTCAATGCTCTGGGCAGCAAGTTAATTTGCTCCAAACTGACTTGCGTAAATTGACTCGCAATAAGTCAAAATATTTTGTCATTGGTGACTTTAATGCCAAACATCGGTCATGGAATAATTCTCAAAGTAATTCCAACGGCAGAATTTTATTTGATGAGTGCTCTTCAGGATATTTCTCAATTCAATACCCTGATAGCCCCACATGTTTTTCCTCTTCTAGAAATCCATCTACGATTGATTTGGTCTTAACCGACTCTAGTCATCTTTGTAGCCAACTGATTACTCATGCTGATTTTGATTCTGATCATGTCCCTGTTACATTTCAAATATCCCATGAAGCGATTCTCAATCCTATCAGCTCCACTTTCAATTATTTACGAGCCGACTGGAATGTATATAAAACGTATGTTGACTCTAATCTTGATGTTAACATTTCTTTAGAAACTAAACTTGATATTGACAATGCTCTTGAAACTTTAACAAATTCCATTGTTGAAGCCAGGAGCATTGCAATTCCAAAATGTGAAGTAAAATTTGAATCCGTGATTATAGACGATGATCATAAACTCTTGATCCGTCTTAAAAACGTGAGGAGAAGGCAATTTCAACGCACTCGCGATCCTTCTATGAAAATTATATGGCAGGATTTGCAGAAAGAAATCAAGAAACGTTTTGCTCAATTAAGAAACAAAAATTTTGAAAATAAAATTTCTCAATTGGACCCTGGCTCAAAGCCCTTTTGGAAATTATCTAAAATCTTGAAAAAAACCTCAGAAGCCAATACCGGCATTGAAAGAGGAAAACAAATTATTACTAACTAATTGCGAAAAAGCTCAAAAACTTGCTATGCAGTTTGAAAGTGCGCACAATTTTAATTTAGGACTTACTAGTCCAATTGAAAATGAAGTTACTCAGGACTTCGAAAATATTCTCAATCAAGAGAACGTTTTCGAAAATGCCTGGGAGACTGATTTGGAAGAAGTGAGAACTATTATTAAAAAATTCAAAAACATGAAAGCTCCTGGCGATGATGGAATTTTCTACATCCTCATCAAGAAACTTCCAGAAAGTAGCTTATCATTTTGAGTTGATATATTTAACAAATGTTTTCAATTAGCATATTTTCCTGACAAATGGAAAAATGCTAAGGTTGTTCCAATTTTAAAACCAGACAAAAATCCTGCAGAAGCTTCTAGCTATCGTCCAATCAGTTTGCTTTCCTCCATCAGTAAACTTTTTGAAAAGGTTATTTTGAACAGAATGATCACACATCAACGAAAATTCAATTTTTGCCAATGAACAGTTCGGATTCCGCCATGGACATTCGACCACTTTTACGTGTAACAAATTTGATCCGTTCCAACAAATCTGAAGGCTACTCTACTGGTCTTGCTCTTCTAGACATAGAAAAAGCATTCGACAGTGTTTGGCATGAAGGTTTGGTTGTAAAATTAAAAAACTTTAATTTTCCAACATACATTGTTAGAATAATTCAAAGTTATCTGTCAAATCGTACACTTCAGGTTAATTATCAGAGCTCCAGATCTGAAAGACTTCCTGTAAGAGCTGGTGTTCCTCAAGGCAGCATTTTGGGACCAATATTATACAATATTTTCACATCTGACTTACCTGAGCTACCTCAGGGATGTCAAAAATCTTTGTTTGCGGATGACACAGGCCTCTCCGCCAAAGGACGAAGCCTGCGTGTCATCTGTAGTCGATTGCAAAAAAGTTTGGATATTTTTTCTTCATACTTGCAGAAATGGAAGATTTCTCCTAATGCTTCCAAAACTCAACTAATAATATTCCCACATAAACCAAAAGCTTTTTATTTGAAACCTTCTAGTAGACATGTTGTCACGATGAGAGGGGTTCCAATAAATTGGTCAGATGAAGTTAAGTATCTAGGGCTCATGCTAGATAAGAATTTAACTTTCAAAAATCACATTGAGGGCATTCAAGCCAAATGTAATAAAT
Source organism: Aedes aegypti (assembly GCF_002204515.2). Classification (NCBI taxonomy): domain Eukaryota; kingdom Metazoa; phylum Arthropoda; class Insecta; order Diptera; family Culicidae; genus Aedes; species Aedes aegypti. The sequence goes on from NC_035109.1 coordinate 330,979,757, forward strand.
ATGTAAAATGTCTCTATCCCCTTATTAATAGAAAATCAAAACTTTGTCTTAAGAACAAGCTTTTGATTTTCAAACAAATTTTCAGGCCAGCCATGTTGTATGCTGTACCAATATGGACCAGCTGTTGTAATACCAGGAAGAAAGCTCTGCAGAGAATTCAAAATAAAATTTTGAAAATGATTCTGAGGCTTCCTCCCTGGTATAGGGTAAAAGCACTATATTTCGACCCATGAAACCAGCATATGAGTATAAAACTCCTAAAAGCATGCAAAAAAACATCAACTTATACTCAAATTTGGCAGTCGAATAACAAAACATATTATTTGTTCATGAATAACTTCTACTGATGATATTTCATTGTATTTTTTGTATTTTTATAGATTAATTACTTTATCTTTTTGCGCTATTTTTCGACCCATGCATGTGCTAATTTTCGACCTATACCAATTGATACAAAATATAATAAGTTTGTGCTTATCTGATGGGAATGAATTATTTTTTTTTTCGAGAACGCAAAGTAAACGTGGGAAGTTTTAAACATTAATATATGGGCGAAAATTATCAATTTATTATTGAATATTCTTCGATTATTTTTCTTTTTACAATAACGTCCCAATGGAAACAGTGTATGCTTCCCATTTCATTAACGACCTTTATGATAATCAGTTCAAAAGTTATTATCTGATAGATCTAAGGAAGGCTCCTGAATACCATAAATTTTTGGTTTTGTATCCCTTTCACATACTTTGAAGATGTTGAATGTAATACGTTTCGTCATTAGTCTAATAGTTTGTGGAATTGCGTGATTAAGTTGTGGACTACGATATCATTATTTAGGAGGTTTACAAAGCTTTACAAAACCTGTTTTTATTTTGCTCTTAAATTTTGATTCAAGAATATTCAAGAAAATCTACCATTGCATTATACTTGCTATCTGGATTGTGATGATAGATTTTTTGAGGATTTTTTTTTATTTGAACGAAACAACTGTTTTGACGTAGGACTACGTCTTTGTTTTCTATATTGGGGTGCACTTTAAAAGTACGGAAAATGAGACATGTAACGAAATTAGGGGAGATTTTGAACGTTAATAACTCAGTTGTTTATGAACCAATTATTACGATTTTAGTATCATTCGATCAGAAATATATGTACGCATCGTAAGTAATATATCCGATAAGTGAATTTTGTTGTTTAACTATTAAAAATTTGATAAATGTTGACCTCTTTCTTATCCAACCAATCACGTTCGAGCACTTTTCGACGGTGTCGCTTCCCACTATAAAAGCAAATGGGTCCCTGCTTCTTCCCTCAGTCTTCTTCTTGCGGTCGGACTGTGAACACGATTGGGCGAGTCATTCTCGCTTTGCTTTTGCACCCGCGTCACAGTCCAATTTGTGTCGTCGGAAGAGGAAGACGCAAGATTGATTTGCGGCGGCGATGACGATGGCTTGGGCGCTTCTCCGAGCGGCAAACTACTGCTGCTCGGAGAAGCGTCCAAGCCATCGTCGTCGCCGCTGCAAATTTATCCGCGCTCCCAGATTTCGACTCGTGATCGGTGGTCCAGAAGCAAGCCCGTTAGGAACCAGAAACCAGAAGCTCCCAGAGTTGCTGATCCGAGGAGATGCTGCTAATCGAGCGTCGGACTGGTGAAATCGCTCAAGCTTTCAAGAGTGAGCATCGTTTCCTGATTTCGACTTGTGCCCGGGGATCCAATACCCGTTGCTATTGTGCGCCATCCACGTCACGAACCATTCAGCTGGTTCGTCGTATAAGCAAATTCCCCGTTTGACCATGTCAATCAACTGATAACATCCCGTAGTGCTATTTATCTGTAACCGAATCGAGGCTAAGAAAGCCATCGGCCCTTGTCAGGGCCATAATATTTGTGGAAAAGAGTTGAAGGAATAATATTTCCAACCTTATTACATCTTATATTCCTCAATCAATCTCGCAACTTCGTACAAAATTTAATTTGTTATAAATAATTGATGGCACGTCAATTTGAGACTATTCGTGGACGCTGCTGCAGTGCCGTCGGGGTGAGTGCTCAAAATTTCATAACGATTGTAAACTAGAGTGGAATTTCCGACAGTGTCTTTGATTTGCCATATTTTATGAGAACACTTCGATTACGAAAATGATCACATGTAACAAAATTGCGACATGTTTAGAATGCTTTTGAAAAGAAATTCCCATTGAACAATTTTCATAACTTTGGCACCATGGATCAGAAATTTACCTTCATATTAAAGAAAACTATTGATTATCAATAGCGAACTATTGAATATTTAGTAATTGTCAACCCTTTCATTCATGTTCGACCAATTTCTCACGCATTATCATTTTTCGCAATTATCAAGTAATTCTAAGTCCAACTCATTATTGGCACATATGCATTTCACAGATTGGTCGATTAGAAAGAGAAGAGCACGAAGGGGAGGAGCATAATCTGCTAATCTAAGGGTATATAGCATGCTCCCTTCGTTGGATTCGGTTTCATTCCGTTTCGACTTCCGAGCTGGCAAGAGCTGCTACGATCCTGCGCAGCGACGTCTGCACCTGCTGATTTGAAGCTAGCGATCCAGCGTCTGGTGATCGGTGGAAATCACTCAAGATTTCAAGAGTGAGCATCGTTTCCAGATTTCGCCTTGTGCCCGGTGATCCACTACCCGTTGCTGTTGTGCGCCATCCACGGACCATGGAAATCAACTGATCAATCCCGCAGTGCTATTTATCTGTGACCGCATCGAGGCTAAGAAAGCCATCGGCCCTTGTCAGGGCCATCAAATTTGTGGAAAAGAGTTGAAAGAATAATATTTCCGACCTTGTTACATCTTATATTCCTCAATCAATCTCACAATTTCGTACGCTGCTGCAGTGCCGTCGGGGTGAGTGCTCAACATTTCACAACGAATTTAAACTAGAGTGGCACATCCAACAGTGTCTTTGATTTGCCATATTTTATGGGAGCACTTCGATTATGAAAATTATCACATGTAACAAAATTGCGACATGTTTAGAATGGTTTTGAACAGAAATTCTGATTGAACAATTTTCATAATTTTGGTACCCATGGATCAAAAATTTACCTTCATATTAAAGAAAACTATTGATTATCAATAGCTAACTATAGAATATTTAGTAAATGGCAAGCATTCCAACTATTCATGTTCGATCAATTTCTCATGATAATGCATGAATAACGTTTCCAGATTTCGACTTAAGCCCGGCGATCCATAGCCCGTTGCTGTTGTGCACCATCCAAGCCACGAAACATCCAGCTGGTTCGTCGCATAAGCAAATAGCTTGCTCAAATTTATATATTTGCGTTGGGGATTCCCCGTTTGACAATCAACTGATAACATATTGCATTAATATTCATCTGTGACAGCATCGAAGCTAAGAAAGCCATCGGCCCTTTTCAGGCCACCAAAATGTGCGTAAAAGAGTTATTTCCACTTTATTTATTTCTAACATCTTATATGCCAAGCAAAGAATATTACTTCTCTTAAGCTTACGAAGGGGGCCTTCCAAGAAGACATCATATATTAACAGAGGTATATTTTCTACTATATCGCGTTATAAATTATTCTAAATGGAGAATCGTTCATCTTCATTGATAAACATGACGAACAATAGATCAAATTGCAATGTTAAACCGCACGCTCCAGAATACGAAATCATCTAGCAAGAGAGGGAGCTTACACTGCTTCTGATTGGTGCCTAATGCACAACCAATCGTCACCGGCGGGGAACCGCCTTTTCCCCTTACTGGTTTGTGATTGGTCGTTAAGTGATTGGTTCCAGTTATAAAAGCAGCTCACATACCCTGCTATGCCTCATTCTATCGTGATCAGCGCTCCGAACAACATTTGAAGAAAATGGCTCGAGCGAAATCGAAGAGCGGATTTGCTCCTTGCAACTGCAAGCAGCAAATTGCCGCTCTTTTGGTTTCGTTCATAAACGATAAGGAAACGCCACCGAAGCTTCAGTTGAAGAAGCATCCTCCGAAGAAACATCCGCCGAAGAAACATCCGCAGAAGAAACATCCGCCGAAGAAGCATCGACAACCACCACTGCAACAACTTTTCAAGGACCGGAAAATCCAGATCAATCGTGGTGAACTATTGGTCACTTTCCGTGTTCCGCTCACTCCTGCTCGTGTATATTATATGAACCAGGTGATTGAACGATAAAACGGCTCTTTTCAGAGCCACCAAACAAAACGGCTCTTTTCAGAGCCACCAAACAAAACGGCTCTTTTCAGAGCCACAAAATAAACGGCTCTTTTCAGAGCCACCAATTAATATCAAGAGAGTAATTAGGATAATTTTTCATGTAAAAGCCCTTGGACCCACCAAACAAAACGGCTCTTTACAGAGCCACCAAATAAAACGGTTCTTTTCAGAGCCACCAATTAATATCAAGAGAGTTATTAGGATAATTGTTCATGTAAAAGCCCTTTGACCCACCAATCAAAACGGTTCTTTTCAGAGCCACCAATTAATATCAGAGTTATTTGTGTAATATTCCCTAATTTGTTTACCACATACTTGCTATAATCTCTTAATTCATCTCATAGCATCATACAATAATTGATTTATTACGAATAATTGACAATACGGCAATTAGAGGATGTTTCCGAGGACGCTGCTGCAGTGCCGTCGGGATGCAATAACAGCATAATGTTCATCTTGTACATCCCTTACCCAGACATCAGTTTCATACAGCCTATTTCCCAGATAAGAAAACGAAGAATTTGAAAGGAGGAGCATCACCTGCTATTCTAAGGGTATAAAGCATCCCTCCTTCGCTAAATTCGGTTTCGTTCTGTTTTCGCTTTCGAGCTGGTAAGAGCTCCTCCAAACCTGCTCAGCTCCTCGCTACCAGAGGCAAGCTGTTTGTACGAGATGGCTGAAGAAAATCGACCAAAGCCGCTTGTTGAAGCGCACATCGTCATCCGCACCGCAAATCTCATCGGTCGAGGAGGACGCAACAAGTGCGCCGTCAAAATGTGTCCGTGTTACGCAAATTCAACAATTCAATCGGCCTTTTCCAGAGCCAACAAATGTGTTTTAAAGAGTTAATTGTGTAATATTCCCTAATGTGTTTACCACATACTTGCTATAATTTCTTAATTCATCTCATAGCAGCATACAATAATTGATTTATTGCGAATAATTGACAATACGGCAATTAGAGGATGTTTCCGAGGACGCTGCTGCAGTGCCGTCGGGATGCAATAACAGCATAATGCTAATCTTGTACATCCCTTACCCAGACATCAGTTTCATACAGCCTATTTCCCAGATAAGAAAACGAAGAATTTGAAAGGAGGAGCATCACCTGCTATTCTAAGGGTATAAAGCATCCCTCCTTCGTTGAATTCGGTTTCATTCTGTTTTCGCTTTCGAGCTGGTAAGAGCTCCTCCAAACCGGCTCAGCTCCTCGCTACCAGAGGCCATCGTCATCCGCACCGCAAATCTCATCGGGCGAGGAGGATTGCAACCAGTCAAAATGTATCCGTGTTACGCAAATTCAACAATTCAATCGGCCCTTTTCAGAGCCAACAAATGTGTTTTAAAGAGTTGATTGTGTAATATTCCCTAATTTGTTCGAGATGGCTGAAGAAAATCGACCAAAGCCGCTTGTTGAAGCGCACATCGTCATCAGCACCGCAAATCTCATTGGGCGAGAAGGACGCAACCAGTGCGCCGTCAAAATCAAACTCATCATCTGTGGTGCAGTCAAGAATCAAGCCTGTTAGGCACCATTACCACTATTATTAGGCAAATCAAGCGTCCGGCTAGTGAAATTACTCAAGATTTCAAACTTGAGCCACATTTTAAGATTTTGACTTCAGCCGTGTGGTCCAATACCTGTTGCTGATGTGTGCCATCCACACGACGAAACATTCAGCTGGTTCGTCGTATAAGCAGAGAACTTGTTCATTGCATTGCATTGAGGATTTTTCGTTTAACCATTTAACCGTTTAACCATATTATCAACTGATAATATCCTGTAGTGCCATTTATCTATAACAGCATTCGTGCTAACAAAGCATTTGGCTCTTTTCAGGGCCACCACATGTGCGTAAAAGAGCTATCGGAGTAATTTTTCCGACTTAATTTATTACATTGCCAAGCAATGAATAATATTTCTCTCAAACCATAAGAACTACAAAGCGATGACTGGATCTACTACTGAATCACTACTGTTCTTTCCAATGCTACTGTATATTTCAGAGGAGGTTATTAATATAATTTCAAAATGATCATACATCCTGAAGTGAAATTTCACATTTTCATAGATAAATATGACGAATGATTGACCAAATTGCAAATCGTTATATGCATTAATATTTACGAAAGTTTCGAGCACTGAAAACAGTATGAAGTCAAAACGAGCAACAACAATGACATCAAATTCAGTTACATAAACCATCGTGGTCCTACGTCACCAGTTCGTACAACCCCATAGGGATGTACCCTTATAGTTTTTGCATTTTTGATGATTGCTTATGATTGAATGATGGATTCTTGAGCCTTAAGTACAAACTGTATGACCAAGGAAAGGCGACATTCATGAACACTTATCGAATTTTCTACCATTTAAAAGCTTTCACGTGGAACATACTACATTGCATTCTACTGCTGCGATAGGATATAGTACAGCAACGCGATATCGTTATTTTAACATGTAAAGCCATTTTATTTAAAACATTTATTTCATTCCATTACTTCCCGAGTAACACACATGTTATAATTGATGCATATTAACTCTTATATGACAAAATCTAATGATATAAGACTTAATATGCATCAATTATAACATGTGTGTTCCTTGGGTTAATAGTTCAAGTAAAAAAACTCAAATTCTTCTTTTAGCTCTCGATTTTGACTGCTTTTGAGGCTTCGACTTTTATTTGATGGGCCATTTCGGTACTTACATTGTTTTTTCCCCTTCAAATTTCGCTCAAATCGTTTTTCTTCAGGGTGGACTTGTTTCTTCATTTTGGATTCTCTCTTCCGCTCCTTTCTAAGAATATCGCGATTTTATTTATCATACTCTATCAATTCACCTGGATGGTTGTCTTCAAAGTAGCTGAACCTTTCAGCAGTATCAAGAAACCCTTCGACATGCTCCAACGTTGAGTCACGTTTCACTAGCCATCCCCGTCGCTGATCGCCGAATATCCACACCTCAAATTCCGCCTCCTCCTCCATTGTGGTCGGTACTGTACTTGCCTGTACTAGTGTTGGGCAAATTTGTCCAGAACATCGATGTTACTGAATCGATTCACATTTGACCTGCCGAATCGATTCACCGATTCAATCGAATCGTTAGCATCGATGTTTTTGAATCGATTCGAATCGAATGCAAATTGAAATTTATAAAGTTTGAAATTAGACCAAATGCATTTGCATTCGATTTCAACGTCTTTCTCTCAATCAGTTTTTAAAATCAATCGAGCAGATTTACTACTTCAAAACTAATTCAAAAGTTGATTTCTCTTCCACCAACTTATTAAGAAATATTAATCGATTTCAACAAAATGAATCGAATCAAAATTCGAACGAAGAGAATCGATTCACCCGATTTTAGGTGTTCCAAATATCGATTCAAACAATCGATTAATAGGAATGAAAACATCGATTTTCGGAACATCGATTCAAAATCGCCCAATGCTAGTCTGTACTTTTCTGGGCGCTATAATATGTTAATTCATATAATTTTGTTTAAAATGAAGCAAGATGAGTATATTTCTTACCGTTTTGGTTAAAAACCGTTGTAGCAAGAAATTCAACTCCACGAAAGAACAACCACCATTATGAACGATGTTTATTTTTGATGAAGGGTCGAAAACTGAAACACATCACCTGCTGAAATCATGGCATGCTTTTTCGACCGGTCGAAAATTGAAACCTGGTGCATCTGTAGAACTTCACATCACACTCCACACGGAACACCCAGAGCATTTCCGGTGTCTAGTTGTTAATATGCAATGCATGGCTAAACAAATTACTGAAATAAGACCGAATAGGCCATCCATTGCCTCCGGACTTTCACAGATTTTTCATAAAGTTATAAGCAATTCAATTTGGGCACAATTTTGCCTATCCCATGTTTCTTAAAGAATTCCTTTAGTAGTATCTTTAAGAGTTTTTCCAGGGATTCCTCCAGTATATCTCACAGTATTTTTTTTAGAGGATGCCTCCAGAAGTTCGGTGTGGAATTCCTGCAGCAGTTCATTCAGAAATTCCTCCATGAGTTTCTCTAGGGATTACTCCAGGAGTTGCTCCAGCAAATGCTCTTCCAAGAATTCCTCCAGGAATCCCTCTTGGAATCCTTCCATGGATTCTTCTAAGAGTTCCTGCCAATAGTTCTTCCAGGAATTCCCAAGGAGTTTCTCCAAGGATTACTTAAAGAGTTCCTCGAAGGATACCTCCAGGAGTACCACTAGAGATTGCAAATGAGTTTTTTTTTTTCAGGAGTTTCTACAGGTATCTCCTAGGGACTCCTCTACGAGTTCCTCCTGAGAGATTTTCTTAGAAATTCCTTTGTAAATTTCTCCATGAGTTCGTTCGTGCCGCATGTATTTTAGGAGCGTGGGTTCAATCCCCGCTACATTCCGCAAAACTTTTCGTCAGAAATTGAAGCCTGTCCGTTATCTAGTGTGTTGCTTCCTTCAAAGGACAAATCGTCCACTGGGAGCATTGACGCATGATTTATTTTTATGGATTTATACAGGATTTTCTACAGGGATTTCTCTTCGAGATTCTTAAGAAATTATTCCAGGAGATTCTTCAGGAATACCTAATGGATTTAGGGGTTCCTCTTAGCATTCGTCCAGGAGCTTCTGCAGGGATTTTCCAGGATTTCCTTTAGGGATTTACCACGAGTTTCTTCAGGGATTCCTCCATGAGTATTTTTAGAAATACCTCCAGGGGTTCCTTCAAGGACCTCCTAACGAATTCCTACAATAATACTTCCGGGAAATCCTAGACTAGAACAGGGATTCATCCAGAAATTTTTCAAGATATTCCTCATGAAACTCCCCCATGAAATGCTCCAAGTAGTTCTCCGGAACGAATCTCCGGAGAAAACTCAAGCATTTGAGGAGAAAAACCTGGAAAAATTTTCGGATGTATCCCTGCCCGAGCAGGTGAAAATAGCTTAGTAATAGCAAATTTTGATATGGACATCTAAAAGTGATATTAACTTGATAGATATAAGAGATAAAAGATCTGAAAATGATATCTAAAATTTACTCTTGGAATAGCATTAGCATATCATATTTAGCTTTTATAAGATCTAACCAATATCAGCGAGCTATTCATTTGATCTGCAAACATCAAATTTTGCTATGGATCAGAAGTTCCAGGAATAAAATTTTGATATTATCATCAGATCTTTTATCTCTTATGTCAATCAAAACAATATCTCGATTTGATGGTCAGAACTTTGCTTTTGCTCGGGTGGAGTTATTATTGGAGGAATTCCCGTAGAAATGTTTGAAAGAAATCTCGTTGAAATTCCTGTAGAAACTGCTGAAGGAACCCTTGGAAGATTTAATGAAGGAATTTCGATGTGACAGTGACATATTAGTAGAATAACCTCTTGTGTAATCATGATGAAAATTTCTGTATCAATCCGTAGATGAATGTTTGAAGGATTTTTTTGTTCCTGGAATGTCCTGAAGGAATCTCTGGAAGAATTCCTGATGCGATCCCGGAGGAAATCCCTGAATAATATCCTGTAGGAATTTCATTAAGAATTTCTGGAGGAGGAAATCTCTCGAGAATATTCTGAAAGTATCTATGAGGGAATCCCAACAAGATTACCTGTAGGAATCACTGATTTACTGCAAATATCCCTAGCATAATTCTTCGAAATCTTTCAAAAGGTAGTTTTTGGAATAAATCATGGAAAAAAAAAACAAAAAAAAATCTCTTTACGTTTTCTTGGAGGAACCACTGGAAGAATCATTGAAGGCAATGCCTGAAGGCATCATGGAGGAGAAAATCTCTGAAAGATATCCTGGAATAATTCTTGAAGTCATTCCGAAAAACTATAGGAACTATAGGAAATCCTGAAATTTTGAACGGAGTTCTGGAAAGAAACCTTTAACTAATCAATAGGCGTTTCTCGGAGGAATCACCAGAGGAATAGCCGGATAAATTCCTGCAGACATTTCTTGAACTGCCGGAGGAATTTCCGTATACAAATTCTCGTTGGAATCCTCGAAGAAATTTTCGTAGAAATCCTTGAAGGAACTCCCGTAGCAATGTTTGATGGAATTTTCGTTGAAATTCCTGGAGAAATTCCCGACAGATATAACCAAAATAGTTTTAAGAAAGAATAATGTAGAAATTTCTCGATAGTCTCCTAGAGGAATACTCAGAGAATTTATCATAATGAATTCTCGAAAAAAATCGTTATAAATCCGTTAAGGAATCTCTAAATTGAGTTCCATAATAAATTCCCAAAAAAAAAATTCAAAAAATTTCTATGATAGTTCATAGAAAACAATTATCCTTTAAAAAAAATTTCAGACGAGTTGATTAACATATTTCTTCCAAAATAATCAGAGGTTTTGACCAGAAATTCCTCTTTATACACCTTTACAATTATTCTGGGGATTCCATAAGATATCGTTCAAGTTTCTGCGAAGTTTTCTTTTTAATTGCGTCCCGGATTACCACAATAAAAAATGCTTCGCAAATTAATTTAAGAGTTTATCGATTATTATCACCTGATATTTTTAAAAACATGCATCCCACATAATTTTTAATATTTTTTTTTCAAAGCCTTCACTTCTAATAAGATTTATCGCACTTAAAATTACACCTTCAAACATTTAAAAAATTATTCCAGGCAATCCTCAACAATTTCATCTTTTACTGGCTCTAAACTAAAAATGAATGTACAAATACTCATAGCCCTTTGAATACCATTTAAACTTACTACAAGGAATCGTTTGAAAACATTTAAAACCGTTTTTTTTCAGATTTATTCACATATTTTTTCCCAAAAATTTTCCAGAAATTTTCTATGATTCCTTCCTAAATTCAGGCATCAATTTTGCAAATGTCTAAGAAATACTTTATGGAATAGAATCATGGATTACACCGAATATTTTCGTGCCAGTAAATATTGAATCATTGCAACACTTTTAAGTTTAGAATCGCATGAGTCATAGTTACCTATTTTTTGTGGAATCTTATAGAAAACCCTAGTAGTTAATGCAATTTTTTTTAAATGATCTTAAATATCTTTTTTATAGCTTCTCAAAAACCCAAAATCTTTCAAAATAATGCAATATATTTTTATGAAAAAAGTAGCATGAGCGTTACAATACGTTGTTCCATACATAAGATTGGCGAAATTTTTTCTGTTATTTTTCATTGCGTTTTTACAAAAATTGTTCGAAAATTTCTTCAGGAGTTTATTTGTAAAAATGTCTAGAAATAATCTAATCATTACTCAGGATCAGGAATACTACAAAATTTCTTCTCATATAAATTTTTTTTTTTTTGATACTGCTCTCTACACATAAATAAAAAATTATATTATTTTTAATGCAGCCCACAGACGCTCAGACGGTTTGACCAACATAGACTCCGCTTCCAGGTTGATGCTCATGTTGGTGCTATGTTTGACCGTGTGTGATGCTGTTTGACGAACCAATTTGACAGTTTGTGAAACCGATTTGACGGTTGGCAAATCGGTCGTCCAAAATCAAACGAGTCTGATTTCGTTCAAACCACCGATTGGCGGAGCCAAATGTTTGACAAAAATTTCGTGCTGTCTGTAGAAATGTTGCACGAACACCGACAGAAGCATGTCAAATTGAAGCTTTGACATCCCATGAACTGCCATTGCAGTCAAAATGAGTGAATTTACACAGCGTCGACGACAAAGTCATCTAGCAAATGTGCGCTCTTGAGTTGTTTCTCCACTAGCATTTTCCTTCAATATTTAACCTACTTCTTCAGCAAATACACAAGCATTTCTACTGGTGATCTGATCAAAAATTCAATACGGAATTCCTACAGAGACTGTACCAGGTGTTTCTACAAGAAACCCATCGGGAATATCACCAGGAAGTCATCCAGATAATGGGATTCCTTTCAAAGTTCTTCCAGGGAATCCATCAGGAGTGTTTCCTGTAGGAATTACTCCAGGAATTCCTTCAGAGATTCCACCAGGAACCTGATTAAAATTTCCTCCAAGAATTTCAGGAGTACTTCTAAAGATTCAATCAAAGATTCCACGAAGGATTACATCTGAAGTTTCTTCAGGGTTACCTTTAGGACCCAGGTAACCATAAGCCGTATATCGGGCCCAATCCACCATATACGGCTAATATAGTGCTTTTTATCGGCTTACTGGAATTATATCAGCCGTAAATCAACATTTTGGTCCAATATATTGGTTAACTGGGGAGTTTTTCTTCTAGGGATTCCATCGGAAGTTCCCCTGTAGAATTCCCCTATGGGTTTCCATCGAACGTTTCCTTAAGGATTCCATCTGTGATTCCTTCAGGGATTTCACCGGTAATTCCTCCAGGGACTCTATCAGAAGTTCCTCCAGAGATTCCATCAGGAGTTCTTCTAGGGATTTCATCAGGGGTTCCTTCCAATAATTCCATCTAGAGTTTCTGCAAGAATATCTTTAGGAATTCCTCCGAGAATTCCATCAGGAATTCCTCCAGGTTTTCCATCAGGAGTTCCTATAAGGATTTTAGCAAGGATTTTATCAAGAGTGTCTTTGGGGCTTCCATCAGAGTCCTTCTGGGGATTTTATCATTAGTTCCTCCAGGGATTCCATCAAGAGGTCCCTCTGAGATTTCACCTGGAATTTCTCAAGAAATTCTATCAGGAGTTCCTCTCGAAATTATATCAGGAGTTCTTCGAGAAATTTCATCAAGATTTATTTTAGGGCTTTCATGAGGTGTTCTTCTAGGGATTCTATTCTTATCAGGAATTCCTTCAGGGATTTCATCAAGAATTTCCTTATATCAGGAGTACCTTTCTGGCTTCCGTCAGACTTCTTCTGAGAGGATAAAATCAAAAGTTCCTTCTGAAATTCTATCAGGAGTTCCTCCAGAGATTATATCTGGAGTTCCTCGAGGAATTTCATCATGATTTCTTCTAGGCATATCATAAGAAATTCCCTTAGGGATTCTATCAGGAGTACCATCAGAAAAGTTGTCAGGAATTCATCCAGGGATTTAATCAGGAGTTTCTATAGGGATTTCTTCAGGAGTTCTTAAAGGCATTTCATCAGGAGTTCCTCTAATAATTCCATCTGGAGTTCTTTCAATAATATCTTTAGAAATTCCTTTTTTCAGGTACGCTCTTTTTCTCTCTTGTTGCGATGCCCACCTTTACTCACACTTCCAAACAACTTTTGTGTGTGCCGCCCGGACAAAACAGTCCTCGGGAAATTGTGATGGCACTATTTCTGATGGAATTTTACTCTGTTGTGTTTTGTGCTGCATCTTTCTCGCTGATTTTTCGTTGCTTCTCTGCTTAGATTTTTTTCGCTCTCTCGCAAAGAGGCAAAGATAACTTGCTGCACTAGAGTATCTCACCGAGCTCTGATGATGTTGAGAAGTATTATCAAGCCTGAGTGCAAAGAAAGGCTTACAAGTCGTTCAATGATTTCATATTAGCACTATGTGTCCAATTCGACGAAATATAGAACTTCGTGCGCGCTTATTGGCTACCTGGGTGGTTCATTGTGCATGTATTATTGTATAATAGTTGATTTAGCAATAACGGAGCAGCAACTACGAATGATCAATAATGTTCATGCTTATGCTCAATATCTGAAAACTTATATCGAGAATTTCGTCTATGAAGTATATGAGAAAAAGCAAATTAAATTAAAGCCATTAGTTTCCGCTTTTCAATCCCTTAAAAATTCAACCGGACGGCATTAGATCAGTGAGCTCCACTCGGTATTGGGCAGCACCTAATCGCACAAAAGCTGCTGTCCGTCCCCCTGCTCAAAAAACTGTCAACAGGTCATTTTAGTTTATTTACGACACCGGTGTGTTTCGCTTTGCTGTTTGCGCCAATAGTAAAAAAAAACACAAACCGTCAACTCCGCACGAGTAGCCACTACTTGGCAGAATGGACGACGATATGGGCGAAAAACCGTTGTAAACGAGCGAATAAATTACAAATTAAATTAAATTAGATTAAACAAATTCCGAACAAATGTCAACCCGGAGTCGCCGGCTGAGTTGTTGCGCACGCACCGCACAGAATGACCGCAGATGAAAAAAGAGGAAGCGAAAATCAACTCGAAAATGAGGGGGAGCTGCCTCCCGGTGCAATCGATAGCCATCGATCGACGACTACGAAATGTGAATATTTTAATTGAATTTAATCCAATTAAAATGATTAAGAGTCACCATTCGCCCCCAGATGCCACCAGTTAGCGGCGAACGAGCAACAGGTGACAATTTGTGAGGACCCGACGACGACGGAACGCAGGTTTGCTATTTCGAGCTGTGGTCATAAAATTGGGAAGGATGTGATGAATGGTTATTGCTGCTGTCGTGTAGACTTCGAGCTAAGGGTATGCTTCAACAATGGAATTTGTTGAAGATTCTTGAGCATTAGCAAAATCAGGTTTAATTCGCAGAGAAATGTGAACATCCAGGTTACTCGATGCATGTTTCATATGTACTCCAATCGGCTCGCAAATAATTGAAAGTGGAGCTGATAGGATTGAGAATCGCTTCATAGCATATTTGAAATGCAACAGGGACATTATTAGAATCAAAATCAGCATGAATAACAAAGGTGACTAGAGTTGGTTCATACCAAATCAATCGTTGAAGGGTTTTAAGAATAGGAAAACAAGTAGGGCTATCAGGGTATCGAATTAAAAAATACCCTGAAGAGCACTCATCAAATAACATTCTGGCGTATGAATTGCTTTGCAAATTATTCCGTGAGTGATGTTTGGCATTAAAGAAATCAATGACAAAAATTTTTATCTTTTTTCGAACCAATTTCTGCAAATCAGTTTGAAACAAATCAACTTGCTGCCCAGTGCCCCAGCTTTGAAAGAAACACCCAAAGTTACAAAAGCTTTGGTTTCAAATGACGAAAAAGTTGATGTATTATACGCCTTTGAAAGATGAAACCAACTACATCGCATGGTCCATCCAGGTGATCATTACGGTAAACAACAAAGTTTGGATCTCTTCTGAAATTAGATCCATGTTCAAATAAGTTTCGGTTATAACTGTTATATGTATGTTATTGACTGTTAGAAAATGTTAAAAAATTTAACAGCTTTTTCTCTGTGCCATTCAAAGAACGAGCATTCCAATTCAAAATATTAAAAAAAAATTGGATCCTATAGTGGAACGTAATCTACTAACTGTTTTATTAGTTATAAGTTTTTGTAAAGAATTCTGCTCGATATTTTGCAAAATTAAGTTATATATTTTTCGTTACCGAAAAATATCAGCGGAGTATTTTCATTTTGACGTGAAGAAACTAAATTTTAACACATAAATTTCGCCTATTTGAATTCCGCGGAATTCCGTTTCAAATGCTATTTCAAATCATTTGAAATCTCGCATACCCTTACTCCGCCCGATGAAAACCTTTGCCCAGCTCATCAAAGTGCCATCCGACGACTGGATTGTGCATTAGGAGAAGTCAGAGCAGCCATTCAACCAATATCTCACGCTAAAGAGGTCCGTTAATCGCTTATTAACTGCTTTGCTCGGACTGTTCGATTTGAGGTTCCGCTTGTGGAACGATCTGGGGAATCGATGTTGATGGGTTCAAATGGAAATTTGGTGGTTTTTAACGAGCGATCGTTAAATGTTGGGGATTCGAATAAAATGTCTATTCGAGTGATGATTGAACTAGAGTTTTCTCCGGGCGAAGGTGGCTTCAAATTGTTAGATTGGAAATAAATTTTGATGACAGGCCTGATAAGAAGAGATCTGAATGACTCAATCGAGCGCGGGAATGTGATTTAAATTGTGTATAGCCACATCATTATAGGTCTGAAGAAATTCAATTTATTTTGGAGGACCTCTCAGTTCCCAGCTAAAAGAGTTGAGATAGGATTCATAAATTGAATCAGTTTGTTAAACAAAGCCTTGCCTTTTGGGTTATACTTGTAAGAAATATTTATTATTTTGAGAAATTTTAGTTTTTAGTATCCAGAGCATGTTATTGATTTATTTATCATTTCCAAGTGGAGAAGTATCTCACAATCCTGTGCAATGCACAATGCAATATTTTTTCTTCATACTTGAAAAAATGGATGATTTCTCCTTATGGTTCCAAAACTTAACTAATAATATTCCAACATAAACCAAAAGCTCTTTATTTGAAACCTTCAAGTAGACATGTTGTTACGATGAGAGAAGTTCCAACAAATTGGTCAAATGAAGGTAAGTATCCAGGGCTCATGCTCAATAAGAATTTAACTTTCAAAAATCACATTGAAGGCATTCAAGCCAAATGTCTTTATCTACTTATTAATAGAAAATCAAAACTTTGTCTCAAGAACAAGCTTATGATCTTCATTCAAATGTTCAGGCCAGCCATGTTGTATGCTGTACCAATATGAACTAGCTGTTCATACATACTAGGAAGAAAGCTCTGCAGAGGATTCAAAAACATTTTGCAAATGATTCTGAAGCTTCCTCCCTGGTAAAGTACTAAGGAGTTACATAGAATATCCAATGTTGAAACATTGGAACAAATGTCAAATAAAATAATGAATAGTATTAGACAAAATTTGGGATGGGTAATGTCTATTACATTACCGCGGGGTTGACGTGGGACTACTATGGACACAACTTCGATCAATTCTGGGTCAGATTCTAACAACAATGCGGTAGCTTTTTGTGGACGATAGGATGTTTGATGATAGATGATAGGTGCTGTGATAGTGAGTATTCAATTACCTACCTTGATACCTTGATGGCTACAGCGTAGCATCACGCCATTGCCGGGCGTATTGTAGAGCTCCATCTTCGTCGGTCTTGGGCGAAACTTCTCCAGTTGCCCCGAACGTTTAGGGTCGCCAGGTCCTCTTCCACTGCGTACAGCCAGCGTATTCGTGGTCTTCCCCGAAGCCGCCGACCTCTACCTGGTTCCCTGCTGAATATTATTTTCGCAATTCTTTCTTCCGACATTCGCACTAAGTGACCAGCCCACTGAAGTATACCGTATTTTACACGATTGATAATATACGCATCTTTGTACACTTGATACAACTCGTGATTCATGCGTCTGCGCCACACACCATTTTCGAGTTTCCCACCGAGTATTGCCCGCAGCACTTTACTCGAAAACACCGAGAGCTTTCCGGTCTGACTCTTTCAACGTCCACGCTTCGTGCCCGTAGAGAGCCACCGGAAGAATCAATGTTTTATACACGGCGAATTTTGTTTCGGTTTGCAAGCTGCGGGACCTAAGCTGGTTACGTAGTCCGTAAAAGGCCCTATTCGCAGCCGCAACACGTCTTTTCACTTCGCGGGAAACGTCGTTGTCACATGTCACAAGTGTTCCAAGGTAAACAAATTCTTCAACAACTTCAAACACATCCCCATCAAACACTACCTCAGCACTTACACCACCATGCCTGACTCTATCTCTACCTGCAACCATGTACTTCGTCTTGGTAGAATTGATGGTCAGGCCTATCCTCGCTGTCTCCCTCTTCAGAGGTACGAAGGCCTCTTCCACTGACCTGCGATCTATTCCAATCAGGTCTATATCGTCCGCAAAGCCAAGGAGCATGTGTGACCTTGTGATAATAGTGCCATTTCTTTGCACGCCAGATCTCCTAATAGCACCCTCAAGTGCAATGTTGAACAGTAAATTCGAAAGTGCGTCTCCCTGCTTCAATCCGTCTAATGTCACGAACGAGGTTGACACCTCGTCTGCGATCCGAACACTTCATTTCGAACCATCCAGCGTAGCACGTATCAGCCTAATTAGTTTTGTCGGAAAACCATATTCAGACATTATCTGCCAAAGCTCATTTCTTTTCACTGAGTCGTACGCCGCCTTGAAATCAATAAACACATGGTGAGTCTGCAAGTAATACTCCCGGAATTTGTCTAGGATCATTCGCAAGCTAAACATCTGGTCCGTTGTCGAACGGCCCTCACGAAAACCAGCTTGGTATTCGCCGACGAAGGACTCCTTGAGCGGTCTCAGTCTGTTAAACAGGATGCGCGACATAATTTTGTACGCCGAATTGAGCAGGGTTATTCCTCTGTAATTGGCACACTCCAGTCTGTGCCCTTTCTTGTAGATAGGGCGGATGAGGCCATCCAACCAGCCGGTGGGCAATTCTTCGTCCTCCCATACCTTCAGAAGTACTCGGTGGATCGACTGGTAAAGCTGCTCGCTTCCGTGCTTGAGAAGCTCGACCGGGATCTCGTCCTTCCCAGCAGCCTTACAGTTTTTCAGCTCGCTGATAGCCTTTTTAACCTCTCCTATGGTCGGTGGGTCCACAGCTTGATCGTCATCATCTATGTTCATCCTGTTCCTCGCTACATTTCCATTCTCACCGTTCAACAATTGCTGAAAGTGCTCCTTCCACCTGGCAGACACCGCCGTTTTATCGGTCATCAAATTCCCTTCTCGGTCATTGCACATGGCGGGCACTGGTACGGTAATGTGCCGCGCACCATTGACCGTTGCATAAAATCTCCGCATATCATTCCGGTTCATGCTTTCTTGTGCGTCAGCTACCACACTTTCTTCGTGCTGCCTTTTCTTTCTGCGGTGGGTTCGCTTTTCTTCGGCTCTCGCTGCCCTGTACCGCTCTCTGTTCTGTCGGGTACCGGCCACAAGCATACGGCTTCTGGCGACATTCTTCATGTCTGTCACCCTCTGGCACTCTTCATCGAACCAGTCGTTCCGTCTTCGTCGTTGACCAGTGCTGATCACTTCCCGCGCCGTTGTTGTCACAACTTCGTGGATAGGGTCCCACAGGCTGTCGACGTCTCACAGTGGCCGCATCCCATACAAATGCTGGCCAAAAGTACAATTCTCACTCAAAACGTTCAAAATTGCTAATTATTTGACAAAACATGATTTTCAGAGGTAATTTGATAGAAATAGTCACTGAAACAGAAAATCGATATTTCCGGTACATTTGACAGAATTTGTTTAAAATAGCACATTTTTGTAATTCAATCAATGAAATCCGTATCCAGATCAAAATCAAGTGAAACGTCATTCTTTTGATGCCAATTTGAAGTTAAATATCGTGGGCAAGCTCGAGGTGGTTTTTAAATCTATTCGGGAGCTTATAAAGATAAAAAATGCGATATTTATATCAAGTATGATGATCTAATGGGCTAATTCGTAGTGTTACTAACAAATAATTTTTCATATCTTGGCGCAAAAAAGCGCAAGTGAAGTCATAGTACATCGAATATTATGGAATATTTGCCATACATTAAGGGGTAAATGATAATTTTAGAGCGTTTCCCAGATATCTTGAACTGCCTTTGAAAAAATGCCTTATTTTTGAAGGAGCTCTATGTTATACACTTCTTGACATTTTCAAATGGTAAACATGTCAAATATGGTTTAAAATATCTTCAAAACAAAGCTTAAGGTATATTCTTTCGAATGAGACCGGTTGAGAAAGGTTTGGTCATGATCTAGTACAGAAACTACAATTTCTGTAGAACAACCTTCACGAGATTTGAAGAATTCAAAAGGGTCAATTTCAGCTGACATCTCTCCAGGTCACATGCTGTGAAAAATCGAAATATACACCAATCGATCTGAAACTTTGGGGAATTGTTATTCAATACTGAAGAAATCAAGAAAAAATATTCGAGAAGGAATTTGCAAACTTCATTTTTTTGACTTTTGGCCAGCTTTGGGCCACTGTGCGATGACTATCTTGACGTCTTGTTTTGGGCACTCTCCGTAGGCCTTATCCAGGCTCTCATAGAACTCATCCTTCATGTCATCGGGCTTATCGTTCGTTGGCGCATATATGCTAATCAGACTGTAGTTGAAGAACTTGCCCTTCATTCTCAACACATAGATTCGTTCGCTTACCGGTTTCCACCGAATAATTCGCTTCATCTGCTTCCCAATCACTATGAAGCCAACCCCACGTTCTGCTCTGTCGCCACCGCTGTAGTAGATGTGGTACTTGAATGAAGTGTTGACGATGGGGTCCATCGCTCGGAATTCGCGTTCTCCGGTTCTCGGCCAGCGTATTTCCTGGATAGCTGCCACGTTCACGCCGACATTCCGCAGTTCACGAGCCAGGAGCCCAACACGCGCGGGTTCATTCAAAGTTCTCACGTTCCAAGATGCAACTTTCCAATCGTTGTTCTTTATTCTTTGCCGGGTCTGTTGCCGTAAAATCAATTCGTTTGCTCTACTTTTGCCTTTCTTGGTTGGTGAAGAGTTTTCGATAGGCCACCTAACCAGGGTTGCGCTACCTACATCGTGCTAGAGGGGATGCCTCCTCGATGCTGACACGATACAGCATCGTCCGCTTGTTCTTTACATGATGACCACGGTCATAGCCATCACAACCATCCACCTTTATCAGGGCTTTGGACCTGTAGCTCTGGTTCTCAATAGTTTCAAGTTCTTTCGGACATGCTACTATGGTGAGCCGTCATGCGCTAGCGGTGTATTCAATTACGTTATGGTTATAAGGAAGATCTGTCATTTGGTTTGGAAGCCTTTTCAGGGTTTCTGATTTCAAAGTAAAATACTTTAAAAAGGATTTGATTTGATTAAGATGTATGAATGACAGTGAAGTTTGATTATGGGTGTAGTGAAAGATCATTAATACTTTGTCATGTGTATGAAGTAAGTGTACTAGTTTTGTGTTGTTATTGATCGGATAAAGTTTTCAGAAATTGACTCTTTTTGGACTCATTTTGGTGGTCCTGAAAAGGACCATTTGTCATTCTGTGGTTCCAAGAACCAGTGTTTGGTGTTCCAGGAATAATCCAGTGATGTGCCAGATGATTGAGTCGCTTCCTTGTGTTGTTTGGTTGGGTGATTGGTTTCAGTTCTGGCTCCAGCTGTAAGTCGCCAAACTCCTCCAGTAGATTAGAAGTTTGATAGCTCGGGTGCTTCGATCGTGAGAATCGATAGAACCGGTTTATGGTAAGAAAAGTATGAACAATATCGACTGCACTCTACACTTATATTTTTAGGAAACGTTAAATCAATACAAGAACCACCTAATGTGGTCGCTTTATTTGGACGATTTGACAACTTTAAATTTAAATGTTTATTCATGAAATTGATAAATTTGATATTTTCTTGTTTCGCGTCAATATTAAAGTCACCGGTGACTACAATAGGAGTATCTTGTTTTACATAATTGAATAAATTACGGGTCATGAATATTTTCGTATCTTGCTCAGTAGTACCTGGAGAAATGAACACTGTTATTATCAGTACTTCAATGTCCATAACCATGCCTTACTAATGTCTCCAACCTGATCTGCTACTCCAAGCATTGCATCATACTCACACAATCAAAATCGAAGCATAACGAAATTACCTGGAGGTTTTGTATGTGCAAAATTTCACTTATAAGATGCCGCGAGACGGCCTTCTACGTACAAAAGTGGAGGCGAAATGCGTGCATATATTATGTGATGACCAATAACATACAATGCGAGTGGATACATTTTCTACCGAACTAACCCGTGATCTTATGTGACTTAACTTATGATAACAAATGTTGATTTGACAGCTGCTACGGATTGATTCGACTTACTTTGTACGAGTGTACGGGACGAAACAAAACGTACAAATGAACTCAGAAAAAAAGTGTTTTATGTGAAGAAGCTCATCATTTTGACGAGTTAATCCACAATGTTTTGCGGGTTTGATGTAATAAGTATGAATAAACAAGTTATAACGTGAACTTCCATGCGATTTCTGGTTGTCTGGGTATTTCTCACTAATGTGTAAATTACATACTTGCTATAATCTCTTAATTCATCTCGTAGCATCATGCAATATCTGATTTGTTACGAATAATCGACAATAAGATAATTTTAGGATGTTTACGGATGCCAAGACATCACTTTCATATACCTTATTTCCTATTTGGCCTATTTCTTCGCTTTCTGATCTGGGAAATAGACTATGTGACAAACACAGGGATTAAGTCGAAATCTGGAAACGTAGCTCAATCTTGAGCGATTCCACATACCCGAAGATTGGCAGCTTTTCGAATCAGCCGATTATGTGGCTTTTTCTAGTGGTGCCTAACGGGATTGTTTCTCGACTACCGCACTGAAAACATCTCTTCGTATTTTATCCAAAATCCATTTCGTAAAACAAGATTTCGTACATATACAGTTATCTCTCCCTTACTCGATATTCCGTATCTCGATATCGAGTTAGAGAACCATAGTAAAAGTTGGTTTTCATGGCTAACTCGATGGTCCCTTGGATCGCAGTTGCACTGGTTTTGTGTTCTGTAACTCGATACCTCCCTAACTCGATGGTCCCTTCAATATCGAGTAAGGGAGAGTTAACTGTAACACTATTTTCATTCATTGTATGAATTCTTTGTGCTTGACAGAATTTCGCGATTCAGTGACTTTACGAAATAATCGTAAGATGTACGATTTACAATTCGTAGATGTGCGTTATCGTGTTGTTCGTATTACGAAAATTAGTATTACGAAACTGATCGTTTAATATACGGAATCATTCGTTGTTTTCTGCAACGAAAGGTTTCGTAGACACATTTCGTAAAATACAACATGACACGACCGCAGCCGAGGAAGGTAAGAAGAAGCGCGTACAAATGTTCGTTCTGAAACAAACGAATTTCGATTACGAAATGATTAGTACATTATAACAATCATTGTTTGTTTTGATTTCGAGCTTGAATCATATTACGAAGCTGGTTGTATACATTTTACGAAACTGTTTCGTTGCAGAAAACAACGAACAATTTTGTAGTTCAAACGAACGATTTCGTAATATAAAACAATATATATTTTCAGTGCGATGAAACGATTATCACGAGGAGCTCTTACTAGCTCGAAAGTTTAAATGAAATGATATTTCAGGAAATATTATTCAATGCACCCTTTTAAGAACCTTTGTTGACCCTGAAAAGGACCGATTGAGCTTGTATGCTGTAACAGATGAATAGCACTACGGCATGTTATCAGTTGATTGCCATGGTTAAACAGGGAAACCCCAACGAAAGTGTATATGTGAATAAGTTCTCTGTTTATTTAATGGGTGCACAACAGCAACAGGGTTGCGGATCACAGGGATTTAATTGAAATCTGGAAACATAGGTCAATCTTGAAATCTTGAGCGATTTCACAAGCTAGACGCTCGATAAGCAGCTCCTCGGATCAGCCACTCAGGGGGCTCTGGTATTGGTGCCTAGTGGGCTTGTTTCTTGACTGCACTACCGATGCTGAGTTCAGCACGAGTCGAAATCTGGAAACGCGGGTCGGTCAACCTTGAAATCTTGAGCGATCTCACAAACTGAAATTGGAATGAAATTGAATCCGACGAAGGAAGCATGTTTTATAACCTTAGAATAGCAGATGATGCTCCTCCCTTTTGTGCTCTTCGCTTTCTGATCGACCAATCTGGGAAATGGGTATGTGCCTGTGCCAATAATGTGTTGGGCTTAGAATTACTTGCAAATTGCGGAGAATGCTAATGCGTGAGAAATTGGTCGAACATGAATAGCTGGAAGGGTTGACATTTACTAAATATTCAAAACGTGCTATTGGTAATCAATAGTTTTCTTTATTATGAAGGCAAATTTCTGATCCATGAATGCCAAAATTATTACAATTGTTCAATGAGAATGTCTTTTCAATGTTTTACAATTTTTTACATGTGATAATTTTCCTATTCAAAGTGTTCCCATAAAATATGGAACATCAAAGATGCTGTTGGAAATGTCACTCTATTTTACAATCGTTTTGAAATGCTGAGCACTCACCACGACGGCACTGCAGCAGCGTCCGCGAGTACAGTCTCAAATTGTTGAGTCATAAATTATTCATGACAAACTCATTTTTTATTAAGCTTCTTCTTCTTCTTTCTGGCGTCCCAGTGGGGATAGAGCCTGCTTCTCAGCATAGTGTTTTAATGAGCACTTCCACAGTTATTAACTGAGAGCTTACTATGCCAATGACTATTTTTGCATGCGTATATCTTGTGGAAGGTACGATGATACTCTATGCCCTGAGAAGTCGAGAAAATTTCCAACCCGAAAAGATCCTCGACCGGTGGGATTCAAACCTACGACCCTCAGCTTGGTCATGCTGAATAGCTGCGCGTTTACCGCTACGGCTATCTGGGCTCCTTTTTATTAAGCTGTGAAATTGATTTACGAATATAAGAAGTCGTAAATAAAGTCGGAAATATTTCTCTTTTAATTTGATGGCCCTGAAAAGGGCCGATGGCTTTGTTAGCTTTGATGCTTTTACAGATAAATAACACTCCGAGATGTTAACAACTGATTGCCATGGTCAAACGGGAAATCCTCAACTCAAATGTATTAATTTGAGCAAGTTATTTGTTTATACGTCGAACCAGCTGAATGTTTCGTGGCGTGGATAGCGCACAACAGCAACGGGAAGTGGATCACCGGGCTTGTCGAAATCTGGAAACGTTGCTCTCTCTTGATATCTTGAGCGATTTCACTAGCGCTCGGTTAGCAGCTCCTCGGTATTTGTTCCTAACGGGATTGCTTCTCGACTGCACTACCGATGCTGATTTTATCACGAGTCGAAATCTTGAAGCGCGGTTCAACAGCTCCTCGACCGATGAAATTTGCGACGGCGATGACGATGGCTGGGTGAACGCAAACAAGCGAGAATGACTCACCCGACCGCGTTCACAGTTTGACCGCTAATCTTCCTGTGGACTGCTTCCTCCTCTTCTTCTTGGCGGTGGCAGCGGTGATGGCTTTGGCTTCGAACGGCATCTTCTCTCGCTCGCTCGACAGTTTGGTTTGAGCGAAGCAAGACAAACGGGGGGTCCTTCGCCCGGTCAGAAAAAGCCGATCTGTTGCCTGCTGAAATGCGATCCAAGCGGAGAGCGAAAAGCAAAGGGCGTCAACTTTTCTCTAGCACCCCTATTTATAGGGGAACTGGGAGCGCCGTTGGGGTAAAACGCACCACCCTTGTTTTGAACGAACGACGTGCTTTGAGACGCTGTTTTTCACGCGAGATAATGGAAAATGTATTAAGATGCTTCTCTATATAAATTTTTAAGTCTATCTATCTATCTATCTATCTATCTATCTATCTATCTTTATTAACGAGATTTTTAGCCCTGGGCTAGTTCATCTCGAGACCAACGGCTCTACGACTTCCCTTCCGAAGGAAGTCGTCACTGAAATTTTTAGTGACTATCTCGGGGATGGGATTCGATCCCATGTCCTCGGCGTGAGAGGCGTGTGTTCTAACCACTACACCAGGTCCGTCCCCCAAATTTTTAGGTGTTTTCCTGGCAAAAATCGTAAAAAACTCGAAAAACCGGTTTTTGCTGTTTTCGTTGTAATTTGTATTATTTTCTAGGCCATTTTTCAGGGCGATAAGCAACATAACTTTTGAAACTAACACCAAAAATCGACTTGTGCACTCCCATAGTTCGTATTCCATGCAAAAAAAAGTGTTGAATTTATCCTTAAAAAGCGTATTGAAGGACTTAAACTTTAATCCACTCGTGGGGCAAAAGGCCACTCCTATTTTTAACACCAAAACAGCCGTTTGAATTCAAATTCCATGGCATTCAAACGTAATGCCAAGCTGTAGTTACGAGCCAATTTGAACCTTACAAATGCACATTTTTCGAATCAGCATGTATACTATGCAATGTATTTGCAAGCATGATTGTGCATGCGTGCGCGCGAACGACTAACGCCGAGATCAGGTGGCACGTTTTACCCCGCAAAAAATAAAAATGCGGATAAGCAAGCATTTTATAAAAATTGATTTATTAACTCCAGAAAACGGATGGCTGTTTTGACTATTTGAGAGAAAACATGTTTGTCTATGAGATAATGAATAAAAATAGGCTTATAATATTCTTCATAGCTAAAAACGCTGCCTTCCTTAGAGGGCGCGTTTTACCCCCAGTTACCCTAGATTTGCTTGAAATCAACGTTCTCTTTTAAAATTGTTATTGAACTATTTGGACAGGTATGTGGGATTAAGTAAGTAAACGACATGAGCCTTTGATGTCTTGTCTTTCGATTGAGGTGCTAATCAAGGAATTTCGTTAAGCCAGCAAAAAGTTATAAACGTTTAAAATATTTCGTAAGGACTGTTTATTTAAGAAAGTGGACACGTGTTTTTTACAGTAAACTGTTTATTTTCGAACAAATTCATGAGTTTACCTAAAATACATGGAAATCAACGTAATTTCGATCAAATTCACATAAATTTGAACATTTATTGAACATTGCTGGAGAATGCTCTTACTTTTCTTTTGATACCTCCAATTAAATTCTGCACAACTTTTTTCGGAACTTTTCGAACTGCTTTTTGAACTGCTGACCACATTTTCTTGAAAAAATCGATGGAGCTTGCTTCTCTTCCATCCTTCTTAAGATGCCGTTTGATTATTGCCCAATATGTTTCAATGAGGCGTAGTTCTGAGCAATTTAATGGATTCGATCATTTTTCTACAAATTCGACTTATTCCTTCTTGAGCATCTCCAAAGTAGCTGAAGCATAGTGACCCGATGCTAGGTCTGGCAAAAACAATTGAGGCATGGTATGCTTTCAGTAGATGGGCAGAAGCCATTTTTTAATGCATTCAGTTCTGTAATTTTCACCGTTGATTGAACCCGTCGCGAAATATGTAGTACTTTCATACCGCAGGAGCAAATTGCTTGCCATACCAAATCATTTTTCCCAAATTTTTCTGTTGGGATGTATCGTACGTCGTCAGGAATATCTGTTTTGGCCACAGCGTTGAATAAATTCAATTTGGACACTTCGCGATTTAAGCCAAATCTCGGAACGGCAGTTTTTCTGTACACCATTTGTGCAGAAAAAAAATGAGAGTCGCCATGTCAATTCGACCCATCGTTTAGAATTTATAATTTTTTTATGTCAACTTTTGTCTGCTGTCAAAATAAACGCTTGAGATCACACTGAAACAAAATTTTATTTGTTTTTATGTAATTTTTACACCAAAATGCTAATATTTAGGTGTCCACTTTCTTAAATGAACAGTCCTTACCAACGTAACGCTCTTGATTTTAAAATTCCAATTTCACTCCTGTATAGAGGATAAAGACGTAGTTCTACGTCAAAAGAAAACTGATTTGTAAATTTTCACATGTGCGCCATTCTTACTAGAGCTTTAAGAAAATGTTGTATTGTGGTTAGATCGACGGTTCATTTTTTTTGTAGATGTGATTGATTATATCTACTCGGCTTACTTACCAAAGAGTTATTGTTTTTTTTTTCACACTTTTCGCATAATGGTTGACAATTGAATTAGATGTTTCTAAAAATCATCGAGATTTGTGTAATCAGCCCTC
This sequence comes from Aedes aegypti, assembly GCF_002204515.2. Taxonomy (NCBI): domain Eukaryota; kingdom Metazoa; phylum Arthropoda; class Insecta; order Diptera; family Culicidae; genus Aedes; species Aedes aegypti. Next base: position 331,007,321 of record NC_035109.1, read on the forward strand.
CGAACCCACCTGCTCGATCTGAATCAATGCTTCAAGGTTTCAATACACCGTATTTTCTTTTCATTCTTTGCAATATCTCAATCGATTTTTCATCCTTTTTACTGTCATACAGAATTGTTTATTGCAAGTTACCGATACGTTTCCGATGCAAGTAACAAAGTAGCAAAAACAACATGACAAGGCTCAGCAGCACACTCCCATTACACAATCCTTTTGCTCCCTTACCACCTACGCACACCACGCCGGGTAGGTATACGAGAATCGCTACAAACCAATCTCACCTTTTGGAAGCAACCAGTGAGTACGCCAAGCTGCGTCCTAAATTCGGTTGTTTCCACATGTGCACTGTCAGACAGAATCCTACCCTTTTTTACCCGTTAGGGGAGACTGAGGAGACTTGAATCTTTCTTAATTCGACTGTAACTCTGTTGAATTTAATTTGAGATAATTTAATCAATATGCTCTTTAAATGCCGTTCTTCATAACACATGATGGTTTTCGAGCTCTAATGTTTTCTTTCGTATAGACGAAATACTGCATAAATTTACTTACAATAAAACTGTTTTAAATCTTTCAAATCAAATCGTAATGAACAGAAACACATATTATAAAAGAAAGCTTTGAGTTTATTTTATTTAAATCTCCAATGTAAAAAAATGTTGTTAAAATATATGTTAATTTATTAAGATTTACCTGAGCCGCACAAAAAGTCTGTGTTGTATTTTGTTTGTGTTAATTCAATCGAACTACTCTGTGAGCACTGTACTTTATACCATATGATGTTTTATAGCTCTGATATTGTATTTCGTATCGACGAAATACTGCATGAGTTTACTTACAATAAAACTTTTAGATTCTGCGAAAATAGGGTGCGATCAAGTCTGCCCAGTCTCCCCTATACATTTGGTAGCATTTGCCGATATGAGGAGGCGTCCGTTCTCGTTCTCGTAAGCAAAACGTAAAACGCCGAAAATAACCGAAGAAACGAAACAAATCGAAGATCCAAGTGCCTTCGTTCATCGTGGTCGTCTTCGCCCGGACAGGTGTAATGTTGAATAATAAATTATTTCGAATAAAGGAAAAGGGTAACACATTCCGTCACTGGCTGGGAAGATGGTACCTGGGAAGGTGATTGATATCGGAGATCGGATTTTCGACTGGGCTTCTGACGGAAAGGTTCTGTTCGGATTTCCAGGAAGTCCGACCCAAACACGCGCAAGTTGGAGTGGTTGCATGCGGAACGAGTGAGGGGAGAAGGGATTAACCGAAATTGTAATTACACGCATGATGGCCACTTTTGGGTTATTCACTCGGGGCGATTTTGAAACATGTTTCACGAAATTTGAGTGTGAGTAGGCAAAGTTAGGTAGGCAGGTTCTCACATCGGAACGGTTTCTTCGGGGGCAACCTAGAACTGCGGAAAGCGATAAATTATTGAAAATAATTGCCGAGATAATGTTTCACCGGCAGAAGTTGGCAGCCATTTTATTCCACGCCGTCCTCAACGAGGAAGCAGAGTGTTTATTCTAGGAAGCCAATTATAATTGACTTAGGTGTTTGTGTAAGGCTGAGTTGGTTATAGAAAAAACATACCCTAATGCGAGGCAGCCAAAAAAAATCAACACATAATATCTTCGGTTCGTGTGTACTATTCCCCTGAAACAATAAATAAACAAAATGAATAGGTAATCTAGATCTGCCAACTGATGGGATTAGAAATGTGAGCGATGAAGACGGTAGAGGAAAATGTGGAGAGGGTTCCTTCGTGCATATCACACACTTGAGTTCACACAGGGTCTTGGAATTGGTTTTCTCTTTGTTGGGACAAATGGTTTGCAGGTGAGTAGTAAAAGGTTCGAGCAAAGCTTTCCTCTTGTTAGTGGGGTTTGTTTGAGAAATCGGATGGCTTATGAATATTCTAGCTCAATTAACCCCTAATAAGACTTAAATGACTAATATCGTTGCGAAACGTATCATTTAATTGAATCAAAAGAGTCTCTTCATCAATCATTCACATAGTTAACTAGGTTATGCAGCCCATGCGAGGCTGATGTTCAATTAATATCCTAGCTAGTCCCAGCTTTTTTATAGGTGGTATAATTCAAATAGATTCTTTTCAAGTCAAATAATACACCACAAATTTATTTTATTTTTGAAGTCAGAAATGAAGAGAGTTTTAACTAAGCAAAAATTTTCAATATTTCTGATTAGAAGATTTCACAGCTTCTGAGATTAACATTTCCAAGCATCTAAGAGGAAACCTGTCTAATTTTTGAGAAGATAAACTACTACATGATGATGTATTCCTAGCTGCTGGAAGGAAACTATACAAGCTTCTGAGAGAAACCTTACAAAGCTAATTGAGCTTCTTAATGAAGACGTTGTGGGTTCGATTCCCATCAGTCGAGGATATGTTAGAAATTTTCTCGGCTCCCAAAGCATAGAGTATCTTCCACTCAATATAAACATGCAAAATGGTCAATTGATAAAGGAAGTTCTCAGTTAATAACTGTAGTAGTGCTCATCTGAACAATAAGCTGAGAAGCAGGCTCTGTCCCACTTGGGACATAACGCCATAAAAAAGAAGAATGAAGGCTTATCAAGCTTCTGGCAGGAATCTGTCCAAACCTCTGAGAGGAAGCTTTCCAAATTTCTGAGAGGTTACGTTCCAAACTTACCCGAAGGAGCGTTCTTATAAGACGTGTTCTTGGTTTATGGGAAAAAGCATTCCAAGTAGGGTAAACAGGTATAATTTGCCCCCCTAAGGCAAAACTGCTCTATCGCAGTAGCAGATACATTACTTCTACGGTTTTTGGTGTCAAAGCGTTATTTACTGAGTTCGCCATGCTCTGCATGCAACATTCTCTTAACAGAACGCTTCTAAAAAAGTACAAGACGATTTACGTAAACGGTCCAAATCTTGACGTTTTAAAACAAACCGGGCAATATGCCTCTCCCATAGAAAAAGTTCCGCAGCGTTGTAGAAATGCTTCCAGTGAAAAATCCACCACTTGCTAAGCTTAAAAGGGTCCATTAGCAGTCCTCTTCCGGTAAAAGTTTTTGTAACAAGTTCAATTGTAAAGGATGGGCTTCATTTGCAACGAGGCTTGCCTATCGGACCTTAAATTTTACGCCAAAAAGCTGATTTTCGATATTATTGGTATTTCTATTAATTATTTATACTTTTCAAAGATCTAATATGCGCAACACCATTTTTTCGCGGATATTAAAGATATGTCATCATATTTACGTGTTAAAGAAGACTCAATCTCTTGAAAATGAAGGAGGGCGTATTGCCTGGTTGGGGTGCATTATACCGATTTACCCTAGATGATTTCTTACCTTCTGACAAGAAGCATCCAATGCGTCTTAGGAGCGGCTGTTCAAACTAGGGTTAACAATTTTCCCAGGGAATAGGAGACGGGCCTGGTATAGTGGTTAGAACATACGCCTAAGACCTGGGATCGAATCCCATCCCCGAGATAGTCACTAATGGTATCAGGTATCAGAAGGCCGGCTCCAAAGGCACGTTCCCCACCAGTTGGGAGATTTGTGCCATCGCCATATTTGAGCCTATTTCATCATCTACCCGATGGGAGAGGAAAGGGAAGGGAAAGATGGGAGGAAATAGGAGTGGGGTCCCTTGAAGAGGGAAGATCGCATAAGCGAAATGAGAGCATGTAGCTCCATACCACAATGGGTTCGAACAGCGCCCTAAAAAGGGCACTGCAAAACGCATGAGCGTAAAGAGAGCCTATAGCTCATTACCACAGCGGGTTAAGAATAACAGGATGTCCTGAAGATTCAGGCTTCTGTATTCAGTTTCACTTAATAAGTGTTTACCAAGTAATTGGAATCGCATTTGCGCAAAAACTGGACAGTTACATATCAGGTGATACGAAGTTCCATAATCGGAGTCACAACTATCACACACAAATGAGCCAGCACGCTGAATATTTGCCATGTGATAGTTGAGTCGGCAGTGGCCTGTCAACGCTCTGACCAAGAGACTGCAATTCTGCTTTGACAGATTTGTTAAATACATCGCCACCTTTGGAGATGGCTCAGTAAAGTACAATTTTGTTTGACGACACGACTCCAAACTATTCCAATATTGCTTGTGCTGAGTTGCCGCCCAAGAGTTTATCTGAAGCTTCACCCAGCACTTCGAAATTGGAATAGCCGGCTCAGGGCCAATGAAGTCATGCGATGCTCCATCGCGAGCTAGCTCATCAGCCAATTCATTTCCAGCGATGGAAGAATGGCCAGGTACCCATACAAGGTTTACAGAGTTGACTGAATTCAGTTCCTCAATTTGAGTTCGACATGCGATAACAAGCTTCGACCTTGAGTTGGCCGAAGCGAGAGCTTTTATAGCAGCCTGACTATCTGAACAGAAGTATATGACTTTACCCATTACGCGCTGTTGAAGTGCTGATTGCACTCCACACATAAGAGCAAATATTTCCGCCTGAAAAACGGTGCAGTTTCTACCAAGTGAGTAAAACTGATTCAGCCTTAGCTCACGAGAATATACTCCTGCACCAGCTCTACCTTCAAGAAGGGAGCCATCAGTGTAACATACTATATTGTTTGATATACTTCTTTCCAAATAGCCAGACGTCCACTCTTCCCGTGAAGGGAATTGTGTGGTAAATGTCCTGTAAGGAAAGTTACAAGCAATTGTGAGATCACTTGGAGCAAGGACAATTTTGTCCCAATTCACCAAAAGTGGAAACAACGAAGTGTGAGTAGATCTACGATTTACTGGATTTTTCTCCAGTAGATCCAGTACCCATAAACGGTAAGAGCAAGAAAGTGCTTCTTGTTTAAGATATATGTGTAGTGGCGCAACGTCGAAAAGGGCCTCGAGCGCTGCTGTGGGAGTTGTAGAGAACGCACCAGACATCGCCATCAAGCACATCCTTTGGAGATGGCCCAATTTTGATTGGATTGTTCTCACTTCGCCCTTTTGCCACCACACAAGACATCCATATGCCAATATTGGTCGAACAACTGTTGTGTAAATCCATTTGATATATTTGGTTTTGAGGCCCCAAGTTTTACCAAAGGTTCGCCGGCATTGACCGAAGGCCATACAAGCTTTTTTGACACTGAAATCAATGTGAGCTGTCCATAAAAGTTTGGAATCTAGAATGACTCCGACATACTTTACTTGATCAGTCACATTAATCTCAGTGCCAAAAAGACGTAAAGGTCGAATTCCATCGCGGTTTCGTCTTTCCGTAAAAAGAACAATAGATGTTTTATTCGGGTTAACCGAAAGGCCATATTGGCGACACCAACTCTCGACTACCTGAAGAGCACTTTGCATCAGGTCGAATAGGGTGCTTATGCACACACCAACTATCAGAGCTAGATAGTCGTCAGCAAATCCATAAGTTGGAAAACCGCAATTATTGAGTTGCCTCAATAGCGTATCTGCTACGAGATTCCACAAAAGTGGTGACAAGACTCCCCCTTGGGGGCATCCGCAAACACTCAATTTTCGAATCGCTGCTTGACGCAATGTCGAGAAGAGATGTCGGTTTTTGAGCATTTGATGAATCCAATTGGTAATCATTCTAGGTAGCCCATGGTTTCGTGCGGCTTCCAATATGGCATCGAAAGACACGTTATCAAAGGCACCCTCAATATCCAAGAAAACACCCAAGCACGATTGCTTCTGAGCGAATGCTTTCTCGATATCGTATACAACTTTGTGTAAAAGAGTCACAGAGGACTTTCCAGATTGGTAAGCATGTTTATTCACATGAAGAGGCATGTTTGCCAAATAAACATCACGGATGTGATGATCGATAATGCGTTCCAGACATTTCAGAAGAAAAGAGGTCAGACTGATTGGTCTAAAACTCTTCGCTTCCTCATACGACGCACGTCCTCCTTTTGGGATAAACTTTACAGTAATATCGCGCCAGGATTTGGGAATGTACCCGGTAGCAAAACTGCTTACAAGTAGCTTTTTCAAAACATGTTTGATAGACTCAAATCCCTTTTGGAGCAGAACAGGATAAATCCCATCCGCTCCTGGAGATTTGAAAGGAGCAAAACTATTTAGTGCCCATTGAATCGATTCAGTAGTTACGATACTGCGAGCCGAGGCCAGAGAATCGTAACTACATGAAAAGACATTTGGTTCATCCGTAGATACTATGTCCACACATCCGGGGAAGTGTGTATTGAATAAACATTCTAAAACTTCTTCATCGGAAGAAGTAAAGTTACCATTAGGTAAGCGAATTTCGTTCACTTGGAAGTCCTTAGATTTTGCAAGGATTTTGTTCAGCCGACTGACTTCACTCAAACTGGAAACATTTGTACAAAGGTTTTTCCAGCCGGATCGTTCAGCAGAACGAAGAGCCTTCTTGTAAGCCTTGCGAGCTGACTTGAACGACTCTGATCCAGCTGAACGGCGTCTGTTCCAACTCCTTCTACATTGTTTCCTGAGTCTAGTCAGATCGGAATTCCACCATGGGGTCCCTCTTGTAGTCTTTACAGACCGCAGAGAACATGCTTCTTCAAAAGCTTCCATAATGTAGGATGTTGTAGTATCAACGGCATCATCCAGATCACTTGGATTTTCAATGGACGGAGAATATCCATGAAATTTGGTCGCAACCAATTCAATGTAGAGTTCCCAGTTTGTTGACCGGGGATTCCTAAAACACAAAGTCTGCGCAGTTACATTTGAATGTTCAAAGAAGATGTAGCGATGATCAGATAATGATTCCTCATCTGATACATGCCAATTCGTCAACTCGTGACTGATTCTATTCGAGCAGAGCGTTATGTCTAACACTTCTTCTCTATTAGAAACCATGAAGGTTGGGCGATTGCCTATGTTAAGTAATCCAAGGTCTGTACTACTTAAGTATTCCATCAGACTGGAGCCTCTCAAATTGATATCCGAGCTGCCCCAGATGATGTGATGAGCATTGGCATCACTGCCCACAATCAGCGGAAGGCCTTTTGTTACGCAGTGTACGACAACTCGTTTGAAGTCATCCGTTGGGGATGGTTCATCATGTGGTAAATATACCGAACAATAGACGTATTTCCTGTTGAGGTCACCAACAGAAACATCGATTGTGACAGCACATACATCTCTGGTAGTTAACTCAGAAATTAGTGTAGCAACGATTGCTTTATTAACGAGCACGCATGCGCGGGGCATGGTGCGCGAGTTTGCCATTTCAAGTTTGCTAAAAGTAGTAAAAACTGGGTCCACAAGGTTACCTAGATAGAAGTTCCCTCTACGAAAGTAGGGTTCTTGAACTAGCGCCACTTGGGCTGCACCATTTTGCATGAGTCTGCAAAGATTGATCGTTGCTGTTCTTTTATGCTGAAGATTGATCTGAGCTAACCTAACCGTAGCCACTACCCAAACTAGGCAGGATTAAGCTTTTTGCAATCTCAGCACGAAAAAGACCAGCAACGAAAAAAACAGATCGGTATCTATTTAAAGTCGCCAAAGGCGAAAGAGCACAGAATACACTGTGTAAAACGCATAATGCGAATCCATATAGGTGATAATTTAAATTAAATGTCAACATATTCATAATCCCACCCTTATTAAGCCTCAAGATAGAGACTGAAGAAGGGCAGCCGATTATCTCGGAGAAACACAAGGTCACCTGCACCATTGCTCCGGGTAGCACAGGAAGGACTCAATACTGTGGAGGGCGCCCTGGTACCCCACAGGCTCCGTTAGCGGTTAGGTTTTATTTAGACCCCCCTAACCATTCATTCCTAGGCACGGTACGCATCACACCATAAATTAGGGGTCACCTGTGAGGTGGACTTTTACCACCGGAACAGGCAGTCCGTAGTGTTAATTCTTAGCCAGTTGAAACAACCGCTACCGACACTACGCGGCTATCTAGGCTGCTCGGGAAAAGGAGGTTAATATTGATGATTAACTCCTGACGGGCCCAAGCAGCCCTCAATTAAAGATATGTCATCATATTTACGTGTTAAAGAAGTCTTAATCTCTTGAAAATGAAGTAGGGCGTATTGTCCGGTTGGGGTGCATTATACCGATTTACCCTAGATAATTTCTTACCTTTTGACAAGAAGCATCCAATGCGTCTTAGGAGCAGCTGCCCAAACTAGGGTTAACAATTTTCCCAGGGAATAGGGGACGGACCTGGTATAGTGGTTAGAACATACGCCGAAGACCTGGGATCGAATCCCATCCCCGAGATAGTCACTAATGACTCAAAGGTCATAGTGATGACTTGCTTCGGAAGGGAAATAAAGCCGTTGGTCCCGAGATAAAACCCAGGGCTAAAAATCTCGTAAATAAAAATCAAAAAAAAAAAATCCCCGGGAATTGACCTTTTGGAAAACCGAAAATAAAACTGCCATTTGCCGGGAAAATCTTTAAAGATCTCGCGAAACAAATTTGACCCATTTTTCGTAGAAGATAGCATTGTATTTTGTCTTCATTATATTTTATACTTGTGAATCTGAAAAGTTGTTTCTCTTTTTTAGTAGGTTATTTAGATTTTAGATTTTTTTCTTAACATTCTTGGAAAATTAGCCTTCCATCGAAATCGTGGCTGCTAAATTCAACGGATTTCATAACGATTTTGATTACCTTATTCAAATCGTTAAAAAAGTTTTTCGATAGATCCTTTATCTTATCATGTATATAATCTTTCATTGACGAGAAACGTCAAAAAGGTAAGCGTTTATTTATTTATCTCATTACTCGGGAAATTCAATCCGGGATAGGAAGCCCTAGTTCAAATACCTACTTGAGTACAAGTTTTCCTAGATTCTGAAAAAAGACTTTCCAAAGCAACTTCAAAAGAGCTTTCAAAGGAATGGGCTTCGTGGCCGTGCGTTTAGTGCTACCAAGCATTTAGCCGCATCGTTTTAAGGAGTGTAGGTTCGATACTCGCTTCAGTCCAGAAAACTCATCAGGAACGTTTCCCGATTGTACCACTGGGCGTTGCATGCTGGTCCGTTGTCTTGTATGGGGTGCTTCCTTCAAAGGACACATCGCCCACTGGAAGCATTAACGTGTAGGTGATAGAACTTCTAACAGTTACTTATCCATGCTCCTAAAAAGGAACACCCAAGCTTCTGATACGAAGTTTTACAAACTTACAAGCGGAAAGTTCCCAAACTCTTGAGAGGAAACCTTTCGCCTTTCGCATTACTAAAAAATCCACAAGCTTCTAAGAGGACGCATTTCCAAGCCTCAAGCCTCTCAGAAGTAGCTCCCCGAACTTCTGAGAATATGCTTTCCAAGTTTCTGAGAAGTGGCTATCCAAACGTCTGAGGGGAAGCATTCTTAACTCTTTAGAGGGAGCTTTCCAAGCTTTCGAAAGGAAGCTTGCCAAGTAGAAGTTTTCCAAGCATCTGAGATGAAATCTTCTAATCTTCTGAAAGCAAGCTTTGCAAACTTTTGAGCGGATGCTTTCCAAGCTTTTGAAAGTAAATTTAACAAGTTTTTGAGAGAAAGCTTGTCGATTGAAGTTTCTGAGGGGAAAATATGAGTTTTTCTAAGCGTTTTAGTGGAACCAAGGTTTTAAGTGAATGTTTTACAAGCTCTTAGGAACATTCCATTCTTCAGAGATGAAGTTTTACAAGCTTCTGAGATGAAGATTAAAAAGCATCATACCAGAAGCCTGAAAAAGATCCTTTTAGAAGCTTGGCGAGTTTGGTTTTAAAAATTTTTCTCATTATTTGAAACATTGAAACAGCATAGTAGAGCTTCAAAAGTGTTTTCAAAGGCTTTTTATTCTAAAAATTAGGTTTGGAAGAAGCTTTCAAAGCTTCTCAAAGAAAGCTGCTGAGATAAAGCTTTGCAAGCTGCTAAGAGTTTTTCAAGCTTCTAAAAGGAAGTTTTTCCAACTTTGGAGAGCAATCTGTAAAAGCATCTGGGAGTAAACTTTTTAAGCTTTTCAGAGGAGACTTTCCAAGCTTCTGAGATGAAGCATTCTAAGCTCTGGTAGGCGAGAAAAGGAAGCTTTCCAAGCTTCTGGAAGGAAGCTTTCCAAGCTTCTGGAAGCAAGCTTTCCAAACTTCTGGAAGGAAGCTTTCCAAGCTTCTGGAAGGAAGCTTTCCAAACTTCTGGAAGGAAGCTTTCCAAACTTCTGGAAGGAAGCTTTCCAAACTTCTGGAAGGAAGCTTTCCAAGCTTTCCAAACTTCTGGAAGGAAGCTTTCCAAACTTCTGGAAGGAAGCTTTCTAAACTTCTGGAAGGAAGCTTTCCAAGCTTCTGGAAGGAAGCTTTCCAAGCTTCTGGAAGGAAGCTTTCCAAGCTTCTGGAAGGAAGCTTTCCAAGCTTCTGGAAGGAAACTTTCCAAGCTTCTGGAAGGAAGCTTTCCAAGCTTCTGGAAGGAAGCTTTCCAAGCTTCTGGAAGGAAGCTTTCCAAGCTTCTGGAAGGAAGCTTTCCAAGCTTCTGGAAGGAAGCTTTCCAAGCTTCTGGAAGGAAGCTTTCCAAGCTTCTGGAAGGAAGCTTTCCAAGCTTCTGGAAGGAAGCTTTCCAAACTTCTGGAAGGAAGCTTTCCAAGCTTCTGGAAGGAAGCTTTCCAAACTTCTGGAAGGAAGCTTTCCAAACTTCTGGAAGGAAGCTTTCCAAACTTCTGGAAGGAAGCTTTCCAAGCTTTCCAAACTTCTGGAAGGAAGCTTTCCAAACTTCTGGAAGGAAGCTTTCTAAACTTCTGGAAGGAAGCTTCCCAAGCTTCTGGAAGGAAGCTTTCCAAGCTTCTAGAAGGAAGCTTTCCAAGCTTCTGGAAGGAAGCTTTCCAAGCTTCTGGAAGGAAGCTTTCCAAGCTTCTGGAAGGAAGCTTTCCAAGCTTCTGGAAGGAAGCTTTCCAAGCTTCTGGAAGGAAGCTTTCCAAGCTTCTGGAAGGAAGCTTTCCAAGCTTCTGGAAGGAAGCTTTCCAAGCTTCTGGAAGGAAGCTTTCCAAGCTTCTGGAAGGAAGCTTTCCAAGCTTCTGGAAGGAAGCTTTCCAAGCTTCTGGAAGGAAGCTTTCCAAGCTTCTGGAAGGAAGCTTCCCAAGCTTCTGGAAGGAAGCTTTCCAAACTTCTGGAAGGAAGCTTTCCAAACTTCTGGAAGGAAGCTTTCCAAACTTCTGGAAGGAAGCTTTCCAAACTTCTGGAAGGAAGCTTTCCAAACTTCTGGAAGGAAGCTTTCCAAGCTTTCCAAACTTCTGGAAGGAAGCTTTCCAAACTTCTGGAAGGAAGCTTTCTAAACTTCTGGAAGGAAGCTTTCCAAGCTTCTGGAAGGAAGCTTTCCAAGCTTCTGGAAGGAAGCTTTCCAAGCTTCTGGAAGGAAGCTTTCCAAGCTTCTGGAAGGAAGCTTTCCAAGCTTCTGGAAGGAAGCTTTCCAAGCTTCTGGAAGGAAGCTTTCCAAGCTTCTGGAAGGAAGCTTTCCAAGCTTCTGGAAGGAAGCTTTCCAAGCTTCTGGAAGGAAGCTTCCCAAGCTTCTGGAAGGAAGCTTTCCAAACTTCTGGAAGGAAGCTTTCCAAACTTCTGGAAGGAAGCTTTCCAAGCTTCTGGAAGGAAGCTTTCCAAGCTTCTGGAAGGAAGCTTTCCAAGCTTCTGGAAGGAAGCTTTCCAAGCTTCTGGAAGGAAACTTTCCAAGCTTCTGGAAGGAAGCTTTCCAAGCTTCTGGAAGGAAGCTTTCCAAGCTTCTGGAAGGAAGCTTTCCAAGCTTCTGGAAGGAAGCTTTCCAAGCTTCTGGAAGGAAGCTTTCCAAGCTTCTGGAAGGAAGCTTTCCAAGCTTCTGGAAGGAAGCTTTCCAAGCTTCTGGAAGGAAGCTTTCCAAGCTTCTGGAAGGAAGCTTTCCAAGCTTCTGGAAGGAAGCTTTCCAAGCTTCTGGAAGGAAGCTTTCCAAGCTTCTGGAAGGAAGCTTTCCAAGCTTCTGGAAGGAAGCTTTCCAAGCTTCTGGAAGGAAGCTTTCCAAGCTTCTGGAAGGAAGCTTTCCAAGCTTCTGGAAGGAAGCTTTCCAAACTTCTGGAAGGAAGCTTTCCAAGCTTCTGGAAGGAAGCTTTCCAAGCTTCGGGAAGGAAGCTTCTGAGAGAATGTTTTTCAAGCTTCTGATAGAAATCTTTTCAAGCTTCTGAGAGAAAGCTTTTCAAGTTTCTGAGAGAAAGCTTTTCAAGCTTCTTACAGGATGCTCTTCAAGCTTCTGACAGGAAGCTTTTCAAGCCTCTGACAGGAAGCTTTTTAAGCTTCTGACAGGAATCCAAGTATTGAAGTGAAAGCAAGGTTCTGAGCAAATATTTTTCCAGCTTTTCGGAAGAAAAATTCCAATTTTTTAGATGAAGCTTCCGAGATGAAGATTTCTACCATTTTGAAAATAAGCTTTCCAGTGGAATGGTTCCTCTCGCCATTTAGAAGCCTGGCAAGATTCCTTTTAGAAGTTTTCTCCTTTTTCAAAACTTTTGCTCTGAAACTTGGGGGTTCCTTTTAGAGGCTTAATTCTAGAAGCAAGAAAATCTTGTTCTTCTCTCTGACGCATTTGAAGCTTTTTGTCATAAACTAAGAAAACGTTTTCTAAAAAAAAGAGAATCCTTTCTTCTCAGAAGCTTGGAACGCTTCTTCTCTGCGGCTTGGAATGTTGCTTCGCAGAAGTGGAAAAAATTCTCTCAGAAGCTTCGTTTGCTTCCTGACGGGAAGATTTGGAAGCCTTCTTTACGAGCTTAGAAAGCTTGGACAATTCCATCTCATTAACTTGGAAAGCTTCTTCTGAGTAGTTTAAACTAACTGGAAAAATTAGAATAATACCATCGAATTAAATTGTATTCTGTTCTTACAACTGATAGTATCACAGCTTTGGTTTTTAAAAATTGAAAGCATTTTGTGGAACATTAGACATTTCACAATACAATCTTAACCTGTCTGAAACTTGACTTCAATTTCAGGTAATTCATGTACCTTATCTATACATCACCAGGAGCATGCATCAAACATCATTTTTCAGTAGCTTGTTCTCTGCTTACTTCAATGCTGTGTTAGGTGGGCCAGACAACAATGTCCCAATTCTTGGGAACTATTTCTGAGAACTAACATGAACATCTGTTCAGCAAGCTTCTTACAAGTAGTTTTGCAAACTTCTGAGAAGCAGCTTTACAAGCTTCTCACAATTAGCATAAGAAAAATATTTTCAAACTTCTCAAAGAACGAGAGGAGTCTTTTAAGGTACTAAGGGATTTGCAAGATTTCAAGCGGATGATTTTTCATTTTCCAGAAGCAAATTCAATAGATTCCAAATTTCTGAAAGTAAGCTTCCCAAGCTTCTGAGAGGAGGCTTTCTAGGCTTTTTAAAGGAGAAGGCTTCTGAAATAAAGCTTTGAAAGCTAATGAGAGGGAGTTTTCTCGGCATTTGAAAGAAAGCTTTCCACGCTTCGGAAAAAAGCTTTCCAAGAAGAAGTTTCCCAAGATTCTGAGATGATATTTTCCAAGCTTCTGAGAGTAAGCTTCCTAAGCTTATGAGAGAAAGCTTTCCAAGTTTCTGAGGGGAAACTTTCCAAGCTTTTGTTGTGCTTAAAAATACTATCATGTCATTTATAAAAAAAAAAAATGATTTTTTATCAAAATCTTTCCATTTTTTGACTGTTATTATTTATATTGTCTCTCAAATTCCATTTGAATTTCCATTGAAATTTCATAAACACACATTCCAAAGTCTTTCACTATTTTTTTTTTCAAATGATACCTATATCTAATCTAATCTAAGCGCATGCACAGCCAATATTGAAAAGCATCCTGGAAATACCTAAATGTATTCAGGTATTTTCTTGTCAGCATTAATATTTGCAGAATATCAGCGATATGATACAAATATTAAAATGGCCAGGCCCACTGTGCAGACTAGGATTTTGGTACCGGTAGTACCGGTACCGAAAATACCGGTATTACCGACCAAATTTTGGTACCGAAATACCGGTACTGGAAAGCATTTAGTACCGGTATTTTCGGTACTAATCAAAATTCAAATAATCGTTTGAATCAATAAATTTGTTCATAATAAATGGTAAGAAAGTTTGATAAAATTCGTTGATGACGAATTTCTCAGGTCGATCAAGGAAAGATTCTAATTATCAACTTTTTAGCGCTAAGGATGATTTATCTCCGCACAACTTAGAAGCACGCACATTGTTTGCCTCTTGTTTCCGCTAAAAACATGTTTTGAAACGTTTAAAAAAAACTGAGGGCGAAGTTGTTGGACGAAATGATTCAGCAGATCCTATAATTACTAACAGGATTATCGAATATGGAATACAAATGAAGCTGCTCATGATGGATATCTTTCTAGATAAGCTTTCTAGATAACTAGGTACAAATATTACGGAAGGTTTCAAGATAGCATGTAAAGGTGTTTCAACTATGGCAAAAATTTGATAGAAATTGTTCGGCCTAATTCATGTATCGCGTCTCAGAACCGAAAATTAGTTGACAATTCACTATACAAGGACAACAATTCGAGCAACATCCGAATTGACCCAGAAGGAGTTTTAAATCCTTCTTTATGAATTAAAGGCAGGCTGATAACATGAAAATAGTGAATCAATTATTAATTTTGAATGATTTTTCACACCACATACTATATTACACAATACTGTTGAAACTTTTTCAAATTTACTATAAAACCGTACACTTTAGTTAAAGGATAAATTTGAATAAATGTGGTCCAGTACGTGAGACAAATATGTGTTTTGTCTGACGTTTCAGCAGTCAAAAGTTTCAACAGTATTTTGAGTATTTCATGAGTTGTAAAGTAAGAACGATTTACTGATTATAATTTTAAGACCATATCTTATTTGTGTTATGTTTCATAGGAATGAAGAATAAGCATGATATTATTTTCAACACACTGTATATTTACAAATTTAAAAAATTCCAATATTTTGTCCAAAACTGTATGATTTATATTTATTGCAAAATAATATTCCAGTACCGGTATTTTACCGGTACTACCGGTACTGAGAGTTGCAGTACCGTAGAACCGGTACTCGTCAAAAGAGGTCGGTACTAGGAACCCTAGTGCAGACTTTGTGGTTGAAGACAATTAAAGAAATCGTGACGATTAGGTTATTCGCGTATGAATAAACTGATACACACAAAATCTTCAATTCATTGAAAGAAGGAACGGGGACAACCGTACCAACCGTTTCTATTCAGGGTTAAAGGTACAATCGTTGGGAGTGGCGATGCTAAGAAATTTATTGCACACTCCATTGTTGTTCTTGGGATGGGACATGGACATTTCATTCCAGGCTCTAGGAGCCTTGGTTTGAGCCGCATTCTGTTTCCAAAAATAAACTTATAATGACAACAATATGAATACATATAGATTAAAAATTACAATATTGAGTAACAAAAACGATCTCACCGGATTGCAGTAGTTTACCAACGTTTGAGGTTTTTGAACTCCTGGATTTTGGACCACGCTGTTACCGCCAGTGATTGCATGTTGTGCTTGAAGCAATCGACGGGAGCTTTTCGGTGGTCAGTAAAGACATCATTTTTCTTTTCTTGAAGCCTTTTTCTTTTGGTGCATTGTTCCATCTGCTATGATATTTTTCCAAATGATACCTATATGGAGCAAAATGTAATTGAGGAACAATAAATATTCTAGAAATTTGAAATTGCTCGTTTCAAATATAACGAGAAAACGAGAAAAAATTGTTTTAAATTATCTATCGATCAATCTGCAAATACAATTTGAACCGAGACTTATTCCTTCAAAATGACGTAAAATCTTTTTGCCCCCACAAATAATATCGCATATAATACACGCCAGCACTTGAGTAATGCCATCCAGTAAATCTACTCAATTAATTGACTTGCACTCATCGGACTCCTGGAAGCGAATATTTATAGATCCAAACGCGAAACTTAATTGCAATCGCTGAACATAACCTTACTTTTTCCCGCTGTGATAAGATTACCGTCCCTGTGATTGAGGCAAAAACATTTCACTTCGATAGACGACGCCATCTTTCAAACCGGACGGCTGCCTGTACCGTTCGTTCGTTGGCGGTTATGTTTCCGAAGATATTCCACCTTTGGACAAACTTTATCGCCTGTGCACAGTTTCTCCGTCTCTCGTTAATCCACTCCAGTGCATATTTAGATCGCGCCATATCGCAAAAACCGCCCAACTGGTGCAGTGGCCATAGTAAAACCCTTCAGTCAGCTAACAGCTTTGAAATACTGCCCAAAGGCAGCCATCAGAGAGCACACTGCTTGGAGCGTTGCATTCGGAAAAACTACACTACCCGTAACTTGCACCTACTTTATGGGGTCAGCCCGAATGAAAATTGCATCGCAAAACTTTTGTTCTAAATGTTCACGATCAACGGTCCCTGGGCCGAAGAAGGCGGCATTGTTTGCATGAAATATCGGAACGGAAATGGGAAAACATGTGCACTTGAGACCCTCCCGTGCCTCCTCTCGAACATTTGGGATCATCTACTGCAAGTTCAAAGCCGATTCAGCACAATGCACACTAGGGTGTTCGAAAAGTGCACATGGTCAGAAAACTTGGGAGCTCAACCTGCGAACAGTAGGTTAGCAAAAACTGTATGTTTTAATTCACCAGAATTTAAAAAATAATAATGGAAAAACTAATTGCAATACCATTTTGAAAATAACAAAAATTCGATGAATTTTTGAATAAACAATGGGTTTGCTACTTTTGCTTTTTCTTGTAAAAATTAGGCTGTATCCTTTAAATATTTTTTGAAGGAATTTCTGGTACAATGCCTGAAGAAATTCTTACGGAATATGTTGAAGTAAATCTTGAAGGAGTAATTAATTTAATTTTTACGACATTTATAAGCGGTTTCTTTACTACCGCTTAGGCCCTAAACCTGGTTTGATCGTATGGATAAACGTGGTTTACGGCTTAAGTGAAGGTGAAGAAATCGGCCCTTAATTACTTTGGACATTGAAAACTAAAAAAAAACGTTGAAGTAGTTTATGGAGGAATCTTTGCCGAAATTCCGTAAACACGTTATTGCATCAATACCTACAATGTTATACTTAGAGGTTTCTGTACACCCTAATGCACACACACACACACACACTTCGGTTGGTTGCAATTGCGCGCCACCAAAGGGGCAAACACGTCACAGAGCTGCAATCACCATAAATCCAGGGCGGGCTTGCATTCGTAACTAGATGCAGATTAGTGACCGACCAGTCAGTCAGTGCAACTATTCCGAAACAAAAGAACCACTCTGCACGCGGAGCAAATGGTGGGCAGCAGCTTGATGGCGCGGCCGACAAACGACGCTGCTCGATAAACATTGGCCAGTCGAGCAGGACCAAATCAAGATCCGGTCACTGTGAATAGGGGCCGAGCCATGCCAATTCGAAATGCAGTTCACCATGGCGCTTTGTGGAAGATCAGTTGGGGGTTGAATATGTTTTAAAAGCACGTCAGGTTCCGTTTGGTGGTTTTTATTAGTGTGCACTTGGGATGGGGCCATGCAACGAAATCAGGCAGGTCAAATCAGCAAACAATGTGCCTTATCTGCTTCCTTGGTTTAATAAGAAATTTCTGGTCCGTATAAAGTATGAACACCGTTATAAACCGGCTTTGTGGTGAGGGATACTTGCGTGCGTTACCTATTAGACACTAGAAACAAACAATACTACTTTATAGTGACCTGTATGAAAGTCGATTGAAATCACATGGGCGGGAATAACAAAACTTAAGATTTAATTGAATCAAAACTCAGTTTTAACTAAATGGTGTTGAAACGTTTTCTTGGTTGATTTGAATCTTTGATTTAGGTTATGTAGCTTCATGAAGTGAATCGAAGTACACAGAATCTGAAGGATTTTGCTTTCACTGTAACACTACAACGAAGATTTGGTGGCAAGTTTGATTCAAATTTAGTCTTATCTGGTATGCAGGGAGTCGTATTTGGTCCGTTTATTGTGTTATTTGCTTTTTGGCTGGGAACGATTACACCGAAAGCACACTCGTATGGTTTGCAAATTTTTTGAACGAGTAATATCGCGATTCAGGTTAGGCGTGAAAGGTGACTCCCACTAACTCTTAACCCACTAAAACATTTTCCTCTCCATGACAACTGTGGAGATGCAGAGGTATATTTGGTCTCTAGTAGTAATGGCTCTCTAACAAACATATCTTCCCTTCCACGATAACCGTATGGACGTGGTCAGCGCCGTTATTGACTTAAATTTTGAGCTCTCGATTAGTTACCATTGGAAATGGTTCGCTAATCCCTTGCCCCATTCGATTGTTATTGCAAATCACTGAGTAGCAACTACGAAGCGGTCATCTATTGTCATGTTCATGCTCGTGTGCATGATAAAGTCTTGTGCGGTATGTGGTATGGGCCTATCTTATTCATATGGTAACATCCGTGGCTTCAAATCAACGGTGCTTCCTAAAACATTATTTTCAGAATAAAATCTCCATCAAATGTGTGCTCATAAGTTGTTTCCTTAAGCTAAGCTGTGTGTCTGGGTAAAATTGAAAAACACGGTAAAATCCAAAGGGTTCGACTAAAATGGTCCAAAATGGAGTTCGACTACCATGGTTGCAAAATCACTTGCAGCTCTTAATTTAAACTATTTGTCTAAGACATTTAAGATTTATCGGACAGTTTCGAACGACCCGAAGAAGATTTTCAGCTTTGACATAAGCTAAAACATTGAAAAGAAGAGAAAACAATATAACACAGCTTTAAAACAGGGATTTTTATTGTTTGCCTGCGGCTAGTTTTTTTTTTTGACTTGACAGGCACAGTGTGTGATTGATCAAAATGAAAGCTTACAAAGAAATATTTAATATTTGTGGGAATTAAAGCAGTTCATGGTAGACCAGCATGACAGGACAATCTACAATTTTTCGGAATCCGAAATTTAAAGTTGCACAAAATTCATAAACATAATTCTTATTCCTACCTTCAATGCTGACCTTGAAACGTCTCGTGTGAGCTAAACTAATATCGCATGAAAATAAAACTCTGTAAGTACCACGATTTTGAATGAACAAAAGATAACAATAAAATATTAGATAATCCGTCCTTTACCAAAGTAGCTTTCAAATTCTCTCTTCATACACTTTTCATTACAAACGCCTACATTGAAATAAAATTGATTAAGATTGTACTGTACAATAGAGCTAGACTCGGTCAAAAATATCGATGTCATTGAGAAAGGTACAGTACAGAAGGACAAAGAACGTGCATCAGCACACAATAACCTGAAGTTACTAAATAACTCTTCAAAGCAGGCCTGTCCGACCTATATGGCTCTTGATTGGTTGCGTTTACAAACATAGACCAATATGAACAAAATTATTCTCAAATGAAAGCTTTGTAGTATATCTGTCTGATCCATGCTGAAAATTTTAAATTTTTATCAAGTTTTTCCTAAAGAGACAGTATTCGGTGGCGTATTATTTTTATTAGATTACATTTTTTGACGTTTAATTGAAGTAAGCTTTTGCTACACCATTTATCACATTAACTCAATTCATTAAAAAAAATCACTTTTTTTGTTATTGTTTTCCATACAAAGTTTCATATCATGAGCATAAAAACAATTTTGATATGTTTAAGAACATATGAAATACCGTTAACAAACAATATAAACAACCTTAATGCGAATCTCGGGTAACTCCTGATGTAACGTGAAACAGTTTAAATATTTTCCCCTCAAATCTTATTTCTATTGGTAATCTGTTAAACACGATTGACAGTTGAGAAGTCTCATCACAATTCCCATTTTATTGAGCTTGAGAATCTACATAGGTATGACGGGAAAAGCGTTTCACCACCTCTATCCATTGCATTTAAAGTATAATGTAAAAATTCCAAAAGATATGTTGCAGTAGGACGACATTCAAAGAAACCATGTTGGACATTCGTTATTGTATGTTTTATTTGGCTACACTTATTTTTATTTATAATTATTTCAAATAGTTTTGGAGTGTATAAAATAATAGGAATTGCATTATAATTCTGAACATCAGCTTATTAACACACTTGTAAATGAGTATGATAATAGTACTTTTTGCAATTTGTCATCGTAATAGGCTGTTTTTCATCACGCCAATCTGTCATGAAACGGCCTACTTTCCTTCACTGAAGTATGTAGTGCAGGAATAGTCATTACGCAACGCTTTCTCATTACATAACTGTTTTGAGTTGCGTAATAAATCATTACACATTTTTTTATAAATTGTAAAACAATGGTGAATACATTCCGATATAGATTCTGATACCCTCAAGTGGTCTTTTACGAAATTGCAAAAAATGTTGTACGTAACTCGTTGCAGAACTCGATTTTTATAGCACTCTTCGTAATTATCCTACTCAGCAAGCCTCGTAGGATAAATTTACGACTCGTGCTATAAAAATCACCATTCTGCAACTTGTTCCGTAAACTACTATTACGGAACAAGTTGCAGAATGATGATTTTTACAGCACGACTTGCAAAAATTACGACGAGTGCTGTAAAAATCGAGTTCTGCAACGAGTTACGTACAACATTTTTTGCAATTTCATAGAAGACCACTTGAGGGTACTACTTGATACTTGATACTTGATGGGCTACAATCCGCTACGTTGAATCTACGCCGAATGGATAATTCTTCTCCACTGGGCTCGGTCCTGAGCCAATCGCTTCCAGTCGCCCTGAACGTTAAGTGCCCTTAAGTCCTCTTCAACTGCAAAAAGCCAACGTGTGCGCGGCCTACCACGAAGCCGACGGCCTCGTCCGGGTTCTCTACTGAATATTATTTTTGCTTGTCGTTCTTCCGGCATTCGTACCACGTGACCAGCCCAACGCAGCCTGCCGTGTTTTATGAGCTTGATAATATCCACTTCTTTATATACTTGGTACAACTCATGATTCATGCGACGCCGCCAGATGCCATTTTCTTGTTTACCGCCGAGTATTGTTCGCAGCACTTTACGCTCAAAAACTCAAAATGCTTTCCGGTCGACCTCTTTTAACGTCCAGGATTCATGGCCGTATAGAGCAACCGGAAGGATAAGAGTCTTATAAAGCGCGAATTTTGTTTTCGTCTGCAGGCTACGGCTGGTTACGGAGCCCGTAAAAAGCCCTATTCGCAGCTGCAAGACGCCTTTTCACCTCGCGGGTAACATCATTATCGCAAGTCACTAAAGTACCAAGATACACAAATTCTTCCACTACTTCAAATTTTTCACCACCTAGCACCACTTCACTACCAACGTCACGATTGGAACCAAGCTGTCTACCAGCGATCATGTACTTAGTTTTGCTGGTGTTGACGGTAAGTCCAATCCTCGCTGTCTCCCTTTGAAAAGGCACGAATGCCTCTTCTACGGCTCGACGATCAATTCCGATTATATCGATATCGTCCGCAAAACCCAGGAGCATATGCGACCGGGTGACGATGGTACCGCTTCTTTGCACGCCCGCTCTCCTTATAGCTCCTTCGAGAGTAATGTTGAACAAAAGATTCGAAAGCGCATCTCCTTGCTTCAATCCATCTAAGGTTACGAAGGAGGTTGAAGTCTCATCCGCAACCCGCACACTTGATTTCGATCCATCCAACGTTGCACGAATCAGTCTAATCAGTTTCGCCGGAAAACCCTGTTCTACCATTATCTGCCATAACTCATTTCTCTTTACTGAATCGTACGCCGCCTTGAAATCAATGAACAGATGATGTGTCTGCAAGTTGTATTCCCGGAACTTATCAAGGATTTGTCGCAAGGTAAACATTTGATCCGTCGTTGATCGGCCCTCACGAAAACCAGCTTGGTATTCGCCGACGAAGGACTCCTCCAGCGGTCTCAATCTGTTGAACAGAACACGTGACATTATTTTGTACGCCGAATTGAGGAGCGTTATTCCTCGGTAATTGGCGCACTCCAATCTGTGGCCCTTCTTATATAGAGGGCAGATGAGGCCCTCCAGCCAGCTAGTAGGCAATTCTTCTTCCTCCCATATCCTTAACAGAGTACGGTGCAGCATTTCGTACAGCTGCTCACTACCGTGCTTGAAAAGTTCGGCCGGGAGCTCGTCTTTTCCAGCAGCCTTACAGTTCTTCAACTCCTTAATCGCTCTTCTAACCTCATCTAGCGTCGGGGGCTCCACAGCTTGTCCATCGTTGCTGATGATTAATCTGTTCTCAGACGCGCTCGTGTCCTCTCCATTCAACAATTGCTCGAAGTGTTCTTTCCACCTGGCAGCCACCAAGATTTTGTCTGTCAGCAAGTTACCTTCGCGGTCATTGCACTTGACGGGAGACGGCGCAGTTTTTCTCCGTACGCCATTGACAGTTTCGTAAAATCTCCGCATATCGTTTTGTTCGATGCTGTTTTGCGCCTCAGTAATGATGTCTTCTTCATACTGCCTTTTCTTTCTGCGGTGAATTCGTTTCTCGGCTGCTCTAGCTTCCTTGTACCGCTCTCTATTCTGCCGGGTACCAGACACTAACATCCGACTTCTGGCAACATTCTTCTCATCCGTCACATTCTGGCACTCCACATCAAACCAACCGTTTCTGGGTCGTCTCTGAGCAGTACCTATCACCTCTCGCGCTGCTGTGCTCATCGCACCGTGGATAGACTCCCACAGATTGTTGAGGTTTTCGCCTACGTTGTATCCCCTTATCCGCTCATCAAGCTTCCGGCGGTACTCGTCTGCTACACCTTCTGTTGATAAGCGCTGGATATTGAAACGCAACGGTCGCTGTGTTCTTGTGTTCGCCACGGTAGACAACCGTGCACGAATTTTACTTACAACGAGATAGTGATCAGAGTCGATGTTTGGGCCTCTAAAGGTCCTCACATCGATGACATCCGAGAAATGCCGACCGTCCACCAAAACGTGGTCTATTTGGTTGCAGAGCTCGCCATTTGGGTGCATCCAGGTGTGCTTTCGGATGTCTTTGCGTGCAAAGTAGGTGCTGCTGATGGCCATCCCTCTAGCTGCAGCAAAAGTTATTAGCCTTAGGCCGTTGTCATTGGTGGCGGAGTGAAGGCTCTCCGTACCAATTATAGGGCGGAAAAAATCCTCTCTTCCGACCTGAGCGTTGGCATCCCCGATAACAACTTTTACGTCATGTTTTGGGCACTCTCCGTAGGTCTTGTCGAGACAATCATAAAACGCATCCTTCGTGTCGTCGGGTTTATCGTTTGTCGGCGCATAGATGTTGATCAGACTGTAGTTGAAGAATTTGCCCCGTATCCTCAATACGCAGATTCGTTCATTAATCGGTTTCCACCGCATAACACGCTTCATCTGCTTCCCGATCACTATGAATCCGACGCCATGCTCTGCCTTATCGCTGCCACTATGGTAGATGTTGTATTTGAAAGCTGTGTTGGCGACGGGATCCACCGCCCTGAATTCACGTTCTCCAGTTCTAGGCCATCTTACTTCCTGAATAGCAGCCACGCTCACTCCAACCTTCTGCAATTCACGAGCCAAAAGGCTCACTCGTCCGGGTTCATTTAACGTCCTGACATTCCAGGTACCGAGTTTCCAATCATAGTCCTTATTTCGTTGCCAGGTCGATTGCCGAAAATATCGTTCGTTATTTCTCCTTTCTCCATTTTTCGTGGTAGGTAAGAAATTCGATATGCTACCTTACCAGGGTCGCGATACCTACATCACGATGGTGGGGCTGCCACCTTAGGTGTAGCTGACGTGATACAGCATTTCATACTCAGCCGCTGGATGCCAGAACAGACGCTGTTTGAGCCGCACCTCCTTGGTGGACAGACGCTCGTGACGCACCTCCTCACTCTAGCTGATGTCAGAAGGACAACAGTGCCCAGGCTGCACTACCAGCTAAGTACGCAACCCTTAGCTGGCGGTCTTTGTCATCATTTGACCCGTGGAAGCGTGAGGTAGGGACTTGTGAGGACCAGAGCTATGTTGGACGCTCCTTCCTAGTTGAGGGTATCAGAAATCAAATCGGGATGCATTCACCATTATTTTACAATTTCTGAAGAATTGTTGTTACGCAACTCAAAACAGTTGCGTAATGAGAAAGCGTTGCGTAATGAATCATTACAGCTGGTTTCAGTTGCGTAATGACTATTCTCGCACTGCATACTTCAGTGCAGGAAAGTAGGCCGTTTCATGACAGATTGGCGTGATGAAAAACAGCCTATTACGATGAGAAATTGCAAAATAGTTATTTATGCAACGAGTTGCAAAATGATGGTTTTTCCAGCAAGATTCGCCGAGCTGGATTAATATGACGAGTGCACAATGGTCGGGCTCCATATAAAGGAGCGGCCAAAACTACCAAAACACTTTTTTGAGATTTTTATGGTTTTTATCATTTTAAAATATACCTCATGTATTATATTTTTTATGATTCTTAATTGAAATTGTATTAAAATTTAAATTTCTTTGACTTTTATAACGTCAAAATGACTGAAGTCAAAAAAATGAAAAATTTAACAATAAAATAAAGTACAAAATTCATATTTAAGGAATGCAATATTTTCCCAAAGTTACGCACTATCTGAAAGCTTATGGTTCAACACTTTTATCAAGCATGAGGATGGAAAAAAATATTTGGTTAAAGTTTTAAAACTGTTCAATATTACACTTTAGTAATTTTTATGATTTTGAACATGAAAAACAACTCTTGTCGCGTCATGTCGCCGCGATTTCGAATATTGCACTTTAAAATACATCCTTAGATCTTACAAAAAACGTTTAAATTTTTTGCAGAAATTTGCTGATTTGCAAGTTAGAGCTATTTGAATAATTCAATATTTTCATACATTTTGACGATATTTTTCATACAAAGTTTATATAAAATATATTTAACCACTCTTCATACATATTTTGATCAAACTCGTTTAAATACAAACAAAATTTGTGCTTTCAGCCAAATTTGATAGCATTTCTAATAAAAAAAACTTTTTTTAAAAAAGTTACGTAATATGTGAATAAGCCCTTCTGAAACAATAAAAACGCCAAATAACATATTCAGATTACATATTTCATCGATTAAGGCGATAAAATTAGTTTTGGCCAAACTTCGTTTTTTTCCGACCATTGTGGAGTGCTGAAAAAATCGAGTTTTGTAATGAGTTGCATACAAAACCTTTGCTATTGAAAATGCCATCCAATCGGTTTGTATTAAGAATCACAAACCTCATTTAAGGGAACCCACATGGACATCCATGCGTCGTAAAGACCCAATATTGTTCAATCAGGTAGTCTGTGGTACATACATACTATATGACTGTCACAAATTTTCACGCTTTATTGATAAAAGCGTAGAAGTGATCAAGACTCAAAGGTAATCGAGGACAGGCTCGGTAAGGTACTCATACAGTTTTATACACAATTGTGCAGTCACTATTTATGTATCAAATTGTCTGCACGCATCGTACTTTTTTCGAGTGAACTAACTCTACTGTATCATCTACGTTTGCTAGATGAACTGATTCCGAATCAGTTTCGCTTTCACGAGTCGTATTTAAATCGTCCAATAGATGAAGAACAAGAAGCTAGTCATTGAGAGCAACAAATCAATTCGATGAAAG
Organism: Aedes aegypti; assembly: GCF_002204515.2. Classification (NCBI taxonomy): domain Eukaryota; kingdom Metazoa; phylum Arthropoda; class Insecta; order Diptera; family Culicidae; genus Aedes; species Aedes aegypti. The sequence goes on from NC_035109.1 coordinate 331,032,863, forward strand.
GCTTTGAAACTCATTCAGATATTCCATTGGCAGTTCTCAAAACAGTACTGAAAAGCAGGCTTGATAATGCTCCTCAACATCATTAGAGTTCGGTGAAATACTCTAGAGCAGCGTGCTGCCTTTGCTTCTTTGCGAGGGAGCGGAAAAATGCTAAGCACAGAGGCAACGAAAATGAGCAGAGTAAAATTCCATCAAGAGAGGGTGCTCTCACAACACCCCGAGGACTGTTTGTTCGGGCGGCAGACTCAAGAGTTCTTTTGAAGTGTGAGTTAAGGTGAGCATTGCAACAAGAGAGAGAAAGTACCTGAAAAAATCCTCGCGTTTTCTTGCACTCTCACTCGAATCACTTGAGGATCTGGGTTGAAAATTTTGGGTTCAGTTTTTTCTCCTCAGAAAAACGGCAAAATCGCCTCCTCTTTGCCTCGCAGAGGAGTTTCTATCAAGCCTGCTGAAAATTGGTACTTTTCAGCATCCAAAACAGTGCTGAAAAGTACCACTTTTCAGTACTACTTCTCTTGTTAGGAAAAGTAGGCCATTATGTTGTTAGTTTTATTGATGAAAAGTAGGCTAATCAGCAACGGAATTGCAAAATAGCAATTTTACGTTTTCAAATTGGCAAATCGAGAATAATAAAAACATACAACTATGTTCTTTGTCAAATAAAACGGCTTTGTGTTTTTATTTATTTCGATATGTCAATTTGAAAACGTAAAACACCTTTTTCAGTTTTAACATTAGCTCCAATTTTACTTGGGCCTTGATATACACTCCCGGGCAAAAGTTTTGATTCACCCCTTTAAAAGCAAACAATAGTAGTTTACGGAACAAGTTGCAGAATGACGCCTCAAACTTATGATGAAGTGGCCAATTTGTATCTGAACATCTGTGCCAAGCTTATCGGAATGCATTTTAGTGCAAAATTATGTTTGCCTTCTACTTTTCGAGAATTGAAACGGTTTAGTATCCAACAAATCTACAGCCGGTTCTTCCGGGCATCACGTCCGAATGGCCACATCCGGTATATTTTAAACGGTGCGAAACTCTTCATTTATAATGTTAAATATCAGATCTTAATGATTTATGAAAATTAAAAGGATTGTCATTGAAAATAAATAAAGGTAACTTGGCATGTCTCAAAAAATAGCCCTTTTTTACCCGACTTGACCCAGTAACCCACCGGAATAACTCCGGCCACAGAAATATTTCCGAGTTTTTCTGACCACTTCTAGAAACAAGATATGTGGGCCAGTGAACTGACAAAAAATCATTTGATTCCGTTAAGAATTCGATGAGCAGTGAGGATTTCAGTATTTTTGCT